>NC_056725.1:413851858-413856858 GCF_019279795.1 Protopterus annectens
TCCCCAAAACATAATTATGCATGTATTGTTCTCACAATTTCCATTTTTCTATGTAATTTGCTCCTCCCCTTTTCTAAAGATCTCACTTCCAATTCTTTACCTCTGTTGCAATAGGTAATACTTCAATACAGTTAGTTTAGACTTTGATTTCCATTTCCTAGTCATTTTGGAGGCACCAGGATTAAACCTAACAAGTCCTTACTATGCCTAGTCAGTTCAGATCCTGTATCCCAGATCAACAAAATAATTTCCTTAGTTACATACATTTGCTCACCCAATAATTCTGATAGAGTAGTATGTGGGAAATTTTTAAAGTCTGAAAACTAATTACATTCCCAAAAGATATGTTCTCAGTTATCTCTTTCTTCCCTATCACACCTCTATTATGTGCTATCTACCTAAAGAAAAACATTTTGGAGTCTGCTTGAGGTGTAAAATATCAATGCAAACACTTTCAAGTAAAAATTATAAATATTCTAGACTGTTGTCATCCCATTGCTTCCTTACGAACTGTGTATCCAGTCTCCCATCTCAATCTCCTTTAATTGATTCCTATAGTTATTATGCGATATTTTATATGCAGCTTCTGTTCTAGATTCTACTAAAACTCTGTCAGAGCAGGTCATTCACTTAGGATTCCCCTATCCCTTTTTCTTTGCCTGTACTCTGATATCAATCCCTGTAGTTCAAATGTCTTCTTGGCCTCTTCCCATTCTATTATAGGATCTTGGGATCAAAGGAGGTTACTAGGCTAATGACCCTAGGGCCCTTTCAAGCCTAGCCAAGTTTCCTTCTCTTATCATTTACTCTCAATAAATTCATTCCTTTGCCAGTTTTCTCTAGTAACTTCCATCTCCCTCTTCCTATTCTCTGTACCCCTAATTGCAGTCATCCTTATCAGCAAAATCTCTTTTCTCCATTCTCATCTTAGCTTAGTTCTTAGATTCTTTCTCCTACTTTATGAATATAATATAATTTCTTTGCAATGGCCATAAATCTAAGGCAAATAACAAAGGTAAAGATAATACCTCTGTCTGGTTCCTTTGTTCAGACACAACTTATCAGAGAGGAATTCTCCCACTTAAATGTTCACCTACAATCCTCACATTAACCTTATTATTGTATCAGTGAATGCAAATGCTTCCATTACCCTACTCACAAAATTCCAGCTTGCTCTGTCATATGCTTTGTCTGCATAAAGCCCCACCAACAACAGTGGTATTTTCTTGCATTCTGATTCTCTCTGTGTCATCATTATTCTATCAATATTGTCAAATGTTTGCTGCCCATCCTCAAAATTACTTTGATCTATATCTATCAATTTTAGCAACACTGTTGCCATTCTTTTAGCTATTATAGACATAAACACTCTATAATCTTGTTTTAAAATTGAAATGGCCCTATATGAAGTTGGCTTTGATGGGTCTTTACCATCTTTAGGTAATACAGCCACTACAGATTTTCTTCTGGTATATTGGTGCTTCTCCTCCTTTAAAGACACTATTAAATAAAACCTTCCAGGGCTTTATCACTTTCTTCCCTCCTAGTTTCCAAACTTTCACAGGAATACCAACTTTTCCTGGATTCTTTCCTGCAAATTGATTATATGTCACCATTTTTATTTCATCTCGTCCTATCTTAACTGTTAATTGTTGAGCCTCCTCTAGCTCTAACCTTGGTATATTTCCAATAAATATTTCCTGTTGTGTTATCTCTTAGTCTCCGCATTTCTCTGCTTTATACAAATTTTCATAAACTTTCAGAAATATCTCTAAATACCTCTGCAGGATCTCTGGTTATTTTTCTTGTTATAGGCTACCTTAGTTTGGCAACAATCCCTTCTTCTTTCTGATGCCTAAGTTGTTCTAAATGTTTTTGTGCAGTGAAGTTATAATTAAAAAACGGTTGCTTAACAGCAATCACTCTAAAGTCATGCATATTATGCAAGCATTTCCTTATTTTTCTCCTTAGCACTTTGCAATTGCACCTCTTTTGTTCTTTTCAGATTCTCCTTATTCTGCAATACTTTAACTTTTGTCAGCCCCTCTAAATAATTTTTCTTACCCATGTCTCTTTCTTTAATTTCTACCTTATTTTTAAACTCCACTTTCATTGTATCCTACCCACTAACTATAACTTCTGAAGAAATTTCTGTATTCTCTAATAACTTTGAAATTTTTTCCACTATCCATTCCTGAAATTCATCTTTTTTTAACAGATAGGTGGGAAAGTATCAGTGTCTTATTTTTACCTGATTAACTTGCATTTTTATATTAGTTGTTATTGGTGTGTATGATCTGAAATAGTTTTTGGATGTGTATCGAAGCTTTCAATTAAATAGACATGCTTCTGTGAAATATAATTTCTGTGTAGTCTATCCCAGTTATTGTACCTTGGAGAATAATACATAAATTCTCTCCAAATTCTTACTACTGAATTTATGTATTCTGTGCCAAATATCTTCATAAATTTCTGTGGAAAACTACCCTCTTTTTTTATATTATCCCTTCTAGGTCCCCAGATAAATCCACAAACCAGCGTAACTGAGCAGATGGCCAACTAATTCACTTTACTGAAATTTAGCACTTTTGTTTCTATTAAAATTAAGAAACTTCCTCACTGTTGCAAATCAAGTTCTCACTTATAAGTAATATTCCCTACTTAAAGCTGATTATTTCTCAAAAAATGTTCTTAAACTCCATCATAATAACAGTTTTTGGTGGAATATAAAGACAAGCCAGTGTAATCCTCCTCCATTGCCTGTAGCCCCTTATTACCACAGATATGCTATTATTATCGCTCTTTTTCTTCTTATATCACTATTGGAGCTCCTCTAGCAATTAGTTTATACTATATTTCCCCTTTTCCTTTGTTTCTGATCTTCTGATGAATATCTATCCTGAAATCCTTTCTTTATCAAATTCATATGCTTACTACTTTCCAAATGTATCTCCTGTAGCATTGCTATTTACTTTCTGCATTTCTTAATATAATTCAATACTCTTACCTTTTAGTCTAAACCTGTGAGGCCATTCACATTCCAAAATAATATGGATAGAGTAGCCATTATGATAAGAAGTTTTTAAAACCATTCACACCTGCTTCTTGACATTCCTTGATTGCCAGGATAAATTTGTTTCTCTTCTTCATGGTGCACAGTGAATAATCATTTTCCACAAACACTCTACTGTCTGTGATGTCTAACGTTTTTCTTTCTGCCACAGTTTTGTCAGGATCAACTCTTTCTGCTGGTATGATTGCGTCTTTACTAATCTGGGTCTTGGATGCTTTTTCATGGCCAGATTTGGCGCATACACATGATGTGCCCTTTCAGTTAACAAATCCTGCTGTGGAATGCCATTCCAGTCACTTATGTGTGCTTTCTTAAAAAATAATATATATATATATATTCCTACCAGCTTGTCTAGTACAGCAGAAAATCTCAGGTTTTCTCTTCATGCTCTGTCCTCCAACTCTACTATTTTTTTGAAACAGCCTTTTCTTCATTTCAACCCTTGATATTTGCAGATTTGTCAGTTCATGTGAATACTGTTTAAAGCTTCTTCCATTTTTCCAGCCTTTTCTTATTTGAGTTGATATACTGTATCAATGTTTCATTTATTTTAATTGGGTCTGAGCACATTTGATTTATTTTCCCTCTATATTACTGGAAACTATCTCTTGTACAAAAAACAGAGCTTGAACTACTTTTTTTTGAAAGCTGCAGGATTCATCCGAATCATTTTTTTTCTTTTCACATTTTCTAGATGATTTTCTTATGAGATCTCTAACTTTCTTATTTGCTGGTATCCAGGCAGTGTACTGAAATTTTCTAAAACTGTCAAAATTACTATCCCTTATCTCTGTTTCTATTTTTGTACTGGGAGAGCTGAAGTTAAGCTGTTGATCAGTATGTAGCCATCTTGGAAGTCCCCATAGAAGAATTTTGATCTTAGGCAGAACCTTCAGTAAATCTTCTATTATGACAATAGTAGGTGTCATGTATTCATGAATTTGTGGACTTTGAATAGCAATTTCGGAGTAAAGTTAGCCTTGAGTTTATTGGCCAGTATATTGTCAATGTTTATTGTGGATGTCAATGAGAAATGCCATTTTGAAGGTGTTCATGGCAATGTTGGGTGTTCCTTGGTTTTCAACATTAGCTAAAGAAGCATTTATAAATGCCCTCAGATTCAGCTGCTAGCCTACATTCATGGTATGCTTTAGTAGATGTGCTGTACAATTTAAAGGGTTTCTTTTTCTCTTGTAATAACATTTATTTATATTGGTGGACAACCAGGATGAGTTGTTTTTACATTTCCCTTTATATTTTGCTCTGGATGAGACTGCAAACTGTGTGCATTTACCTGAATGAGCATCAAACTCCTTTGTAAAGCTACCTGCTTTATCAACATAGGAGCTGATGCTGAGATAAGTGAATTTTGCAAACTCATCATAGAATTGTCTGAGGTTAGTACATTTGAAATCCTTTAATTCAGAGATATTTTCTGCAAGGGCTTTAGAGACTTTTGAAGGTGAGTGTCACAAGTCTATTGCTTGATTTAACCCAGAAGGGAGATACCAGGGAAATAGTTCATGTAGTGGCTATATTTGCAAGGACCAGATTGAGAATATTATGCTTTTTAATGGGTTTGTTAACTATCTATTGCAGGAAGTTTTTGTTTATTAAATCTAAGAATATCTGGGCATACACTAAATGGATATATTGGTGCTTGAGAGGTATTTATAGTCTTCCAGTATAGTGGAATTATTGTTAACAGAGAGGTCATTGAGTACATTTATGAATCTTACATGATCATCAGGGGATGTGGATGGTGTCCTATAACAGGCTTTAAGTTGATAGTCCTGTTTAGGGTGATCTGGAGTTCGATTAGTTTGGTTTGTGGGTCTCTGGGAATCTGCTGGAGGTGATACAGCCCTTGACCAATATGGAGGTGCCATTACATTTGCCATCAGGCCTGAAAGCATCATAGGTAAAA
>NC_056725.1:413861858-413889358 GCF_019279795.1 Protopterus annectens
AAAGTACCTGACTCCAAGTCAGACTGTCAACCAATCACAATTGGAGTCCCACAGGGTTTGGTCCTGGGTCTTCTCCTGTTGGTATCTACTTCTCTGAAGTCCAGGCCAACACAAAGGGACTCTGGCTGACAAAGTTCACAGACGATTCCAAGTTGGGAGTTATTATTAACTCCCCAAGTGATATTGACATCCTACAGAAAGGTCTTACTGAGACCAATGACTAGTGTCAGAACTATGGCCTTAAGCTCAATGCCAAAAAATGTGTTGTCATTCCCTTTGGGAAAAACCCAGTTCCCATGAATTACCACATCAATGGTAATCTACTGAACACAGAAGGCGTTATAAGAGATCTGTGAACACAGGTTGACAGGAACCTCTCTTTTGACCACCACATTGCCACTGTGGTCAGAAAGTCCTTCTATGTGGCACATCCCATTACTAAGGGTTTTGCATCCAGGAAGAAAGCGGTCATTGTCTCCCTCTACTCTTCCATCATTATGCCAATCATCGAGTACAATGCCCCATTTGGCATGTATCTCACTAGACACTTGCAAGAACTGGGGAGGCCACAAAAGTACCTCACAAAGAGGATCCTAAGCCTTAAACACTTGTCCTATATGAACAGACTCAAAAAACTCAAACTGTTCTCTCTCTCATATTATCTAATTAGAGGTGATCTCTGCTTGGCTTACAAAGCCATGTCTGACCCAGCTCTGTTAGAAATGCTACATGTAAGGAAATCCCAATCCCTCTGCACCACACACTCCAGAGACCTCAGCCTCATTACCACAATCAGCAGAACATGCTGGAGGGACAGGTTTATAACCCAGAGACTGCCCATGCTATGGAATAGACTTCCCATACATGTCAAACAGAGCACCTCACTGACACTCTTCAAGAGAAATCTTGATGAGTGGATGGGAAATAGAAAATTCACCCCAGGGATCACTCCAGTGGCTCTACTCGACAGAGGCACTGGGAACTAAGGTCAGATGGCACGATGCCAGGGTAATCCTATGAGCCGGGCTTGTAAGGGCTCCAGGGCCATTAACCTAGTACACTCCTATGAAAATATGAACCTATACCAACTCCAAGATCACACTACAGTGGGGAAAAGGGCAAATGTTCTGATCCCTACTGCAACTCAGTCTCAGTCAGAACAGTTTGATGGAATGAATTGCCAATGATATGGGTTCAACCATATGACTTTCGACAATCTGTCTGCCTGATTATTTGATATGAATCCTGCTTGCAGCAGTTTGCACATTTTTAACCATCAGCTGCGATGTATAATGACTCGAGGAAGTTCATGTATCACATAATTGAACTATCATTTACTTACAAAAATATCATGAAAAGAATTCTTGGAATTAATCTCCACCTGCATAGGAAGGCAATTAATATGAAGGAGAGAAATTCTAATTCAGGAACATGGTAAAGCTACACAGAGAAACACCTCATTAGCAACTCATTACCATGTCTTTGAATTGAATACTGTACTGTCAGAATTGACCGCTCTCTTGTTCTACGTAACAGCTCATGCATCTCATTAACAAAGGCTTGGTCCCTACACACAAACACACACACACACACACACACACACACACACACACACACACACACACACACACACACACACACACACACACACATTCAGACGTGCATGCACACACACACACACACACACACACACACACACACACACACACACACACACACACACACATTCACATTCACAAACAAGACACCCCACCCTTATAGAAAAACTCAGCTACATCCCACAAACACACACACACACACACACACACACACACACACACACACACACACACACACACACACACACACACACACACACACACACACACACACACACACACACACACACACACTCTCTCATAATCTCCGAACTACAGTACTGTCACCACCCAGAGAGACACATTTGCTTCAAGTCTCGGTGGCTTCTACCTACCTACTGTACTATGACCACCACACGCAACACACACACACACACACACACACACACACACACACACACACACACACACACACACACACACACACACACACACACACACACACACACACACAGACCCAAGATCCCCTACCTAATGGAGTGATTGGTTGGAGAGAAAGCTAGAAGGCCACACCAAATGGTCTAAAGTGGGCCTCACAATTGCTAAGACTGGCTCTCACTGCAGATGTTTGAGTATGCACAGTATAAACATTTCATTCATAACTATAGGCCTTTGGAAACATAACAGGAATTTAAATGTACCAAGGCTATATCTAATGCATGATTCACAGACAGCTGTGAATCTGTGCCTTTTGAACTGCATCATGACAGAAATGTTGCATGGCAGGATTTAATGCCTTTCAGAGATACGCACCTTTTTCATACCTGAAAAAAATCCATCCTTATAAATGGGCAGTCATATTTAGTGACTGTTAACTGCAAGCACATATTGTTATTGCTGTCAGAAATGTTTAGACCTGTGTGCCGATACCAGTCAGCATAGACCCATATAGTAAAGGCCCATGCAGATATACCAATGTCAAATGATTACATTTTTCCAATAGAAAATAATGGTACTTGCCAGACGTTACCAGTGTGCTACAAATTACATGCACATTTGCTGTGTTCATGCAGCAGTAACTGTCTCTGAATCACTCTATGCATGTGCCATATTTCCAATATAACATGCATGGGAAACACTTTGGTACTAACAAGTTGCATTGACCATAGGCATTCTGGTTCTGGTCTCTTTGAGATACTTTCTGAACTGCCCTTTCCTTGCAGACAGTGTAACTAACTTGCTAGTCCTCCATAGTTTATCATTCATTTCAGAATCCTTTCCTCACTGTACGTCAGTTCAAATAAAGTGAAATACAAACATCAGAGATTATAAATTGCTTTAAATTTGCTATATAAAAAACAGAATTTGTCCTCCTCATTACCGACAACATCTGAATTCAGGAATGTGCAAATTAAAGCAAGGTAAAACAGTGTTTCGTGTGTCATGTGTTTTAGCAATAACCTGCAGTTAGGTGTGAGTAAACCAAGTGTTAGTGCTGTTGAAACCTTTGGTGAAACTGGTTCAGTGTGGCAATGTCCTTTGTTCACTAATACAATCATTAGAATGTTTGGAAAGTGTTTATTCATATATTTATTTAAACTAGGTACTACCCACACCCAGCCACAGCTTATTATTATTATTATTATTATTATTATTATTATTATTATTATTATTATTATACAACTGTAGTAGTTTTGTGTAATATTGTGTAGCTGTTGCATTATTTTTATTTTTTATGTGTTTATTTGTATTTTCTTCCACTTTACTGACCAAAAACATAGTTTTCCAGACTTTCCTTTCTGTGTTATCCACCTAGGGTTGTTTTATTCTGTTTTTAGTACTTGGTTATGTTACTTTTATGCTTTAAATGCTTTTTTGTTGCTGCTACAAGCATTTCTGTTGTTATTGCTTCTTTCAGTGCCAGCTGTGAAGGTGAGACTACACCAAATGCAGCTTGGACAATGGCAAGGCTCATCTATTTGTGCTGAGCAGTTTTCTATTCAGCTGGTCTTTGTGTGTGTTGGGATGCTTTTGCTCTCTTTATTGCCTCCTGTAATCCTTTCCATGCTGCCTGTGGATGGGAAACTGTTACTGTTTGTATTTACCAACAATACAGAACGATTGTGTATGCTGTCTGTAAACTGGAAACTATTCATTGTATCCACTGACCACATGGAAAGCAGGTTAAGCACTGGGAATGTCTGTTTTGTATGTTTTAACTTTTTTTCAAATGTATTATTTCATTGGTATCAGTTTATATGGGTTGGTGAGGTGCTCTTTAACATTTATAGGGATTAATCCGCATATTTATTATAAAATAGTAAGATGATAATTATTTACAATGCACTATAAATGGATTGTATGTCTTATGTGAGAACAAATGATAAAAAAGTAAAGCAAGTGAATATATATAAATGCAGTAGACAATTATGTTAGCATAAACAATGAAAATACACCATTACAAAAGAAATAAAAGGAAGTAAACATGATAGTGATACAATTCTTCATTTTTAATTCCTCCAAGTAATGCTTACGTTTTTACTTTTTGCTATCTTGCAACCAGACTTGCTTCTGTAAGTAGTGCTTGATTTACAATGGAGGTGTCAGTTGCTGTGTCCAGCTGGGGTGCATTCTGAATGATAGTCACCTTTTGCTATATAATAGCATATATTCTATTCAGAAACACATATTACAAACCTATCATTCCTTTGTCTATTTGTCTCTAGGTTTTTTGTAAATGATCTAGCTCAATTCAAAACAAAAAGAGTCAAAGCAAACCTAGCCACTTGCTTAACTAGAAGTATCAAACAGCTTGTGGTACTAGCAGCCAAATCTTGAAAGACATGCCCTGGGATTCATTAACAATCATGTATGCTTTGCATGAGGTCTACATGATGTAAGTGCATTAGCGCACTGAGCATTAGCAATGACTACTGCTCATCTCGCTTACATATTCATAAGTACCATTTTGTGGCCAGTAGATTTGTAGGTGACCATGAAATGGTGCAGGGAACCATGAGCACAAAATGTAAACAAAATGGCTTGTCTGTAGGCAAACCTATTATGTGAGCCCACACAGACGGCTCATACAAAGTAACGGCAAGGTGAGTGAAGGATCCAAGATGCAGGGGAAGTTAAATGGGGAAAATGTATACAGAAATCAGTGGGGTTAGTGCAGAAATGAGTAAGTGGGGAAAATGTACTCAGAGAGTGCAGTCAAATGTGCTTATGTCACAAAGAAAAATTTTAAACATAAATATTTCCACATATATGTGATAATAGCTAATTCTGTTCACAATTCTTGACCCACGCACATAACTAAAAATGGACGTGCTAACCACAAGCCCTATCACACTTTATGATGATCTTGCATAATGACATACAGTAAGAAATTATAAAGCATTACAGTGTCAAGGAAAGAATTACAGCAATACATAAATGTTTGGATGAAGACACGCAATCATGCACTACAGAGCATTATTATTTGGGAATTAAGTAATGCTGGTGAGCAAATAATGGCATGCTCAACATCTGCATCTTGCCAGACTCAAACACATGCCAGGATGGATATCAGAAAGCTAAGTATCAACCTGTGATACCACAGAAATAGGCACAGTGTGTGTGTGTGTGTGTGTGTGTGTGTGTGTGTGTGTGTGTGTGTGTGTGTGTGTGTCTTATGATGAACACACCTGAAAGACTTATAGCACTTTCCTATTGTAATGGGCATGAATCCCCTACCTTGGAGGGTGATGCCTTAAAAATGTGGCCCAATACTTTCTTTGCCTAAGCCACTTCTTTCTAACACAGTTATCTGAAAGACAGGTGTTACTAGATTCAAACCTCTGACTACATACTACACACTTTACAGAGCTGTATTCTGACTGTTTCTGCCACAGGACATAACAATGGAGCTTGTAACAAATAACTGAAATTAATATGTGAAGTAAGAAAGAACATTTGATGATAATTTGCATGATATTATTTTGTCAGAATGATGACAAAGAGATAACTATGCCAATGTTCAAACAACTGTGAGCAGTGCAATATCAACGTTTCTAATAGGTCCATAGGTTGCTACTAGGCAAATGACCAATAGGGCCCTTATAAGCCTAGCCACAAACCTTAAATAATTTTGGTCCTGAGTATCATAGGCATCTATATGGGGAGAGGGCATGTTAGTGGAGCGGTAACTAAGGATTTGTAGGAGGGGTGTTAAGATAATACTTTTCTTCTTGTTGGCCTCTGTCCATAAGGGACATGGGGTCCAGACCAGGGGTAAATTTACGATTTCCCATCCAATTTTCAAGGTTTTGTTTGAATGAGTTCAGGAATGAACTCTGTTTTACATGGATGAGGAGGTTAATCCATAGCATGGGGATCCTTTGGGACACATATCTGTTTCTCTCTAGCAAATTCTGCTTATGCCACAAGCAAAGTTCAGATCTCTGGATCTAGTGTTCCTGGTGGTGTCTGTCTGCACATGGACAACAGATCTGTCAAGGCTGGGTCTGAAGAAACCCTATAAGGCAGTGAAGATCCTTTCTCAGCAGCCTGTAGGAGACTGAATGCAGAGACAGAACCTTTAGGCGATCAGTATAGGAAAGGGTATTCATGTCCTGGTGAAAAACCTTTGTGGGCGTTCCAACTGTCCGAAATGTCTAGTAAGATGCATGCCAAAGGGGGCACTGAATTCAATGATAGGTCTAATAAGGGTCAAGTAGAGAGGTACTATAACGTCCTTGGACCCAGATGCCATACCCTTACCTGTAAGTTAGGTGAAGTGGAATGATTTTCTTACTAGGTTAGCTGCATTTTGGTTAAAGTCCAGATTGCTGTCTACATATGTTCATAGATCCCTTACTACTACTGGGTCGGCTCTTAGGGGTTCTTTATTGATGGAGTAATTAACTTGGGTTGACAGTTTCCCAAAGGGCATTTGAATGCATTTTTTAGCATTGAGTTTTAGGTTATGGCTTTGGCACCAGTCATTTGTCTGTGTTAAACTCTCTTGCAAGAGGTTGTTGTCTTGGGAGGAATATATAATAGCTCCCAATATGCAGTCATCTGCAAACTTGGTGAACAAAAGGCCTTGTGTGTCAACCTTAACATATGAGAAGGAGATGCCAAACAGTAGCAGGCCCAGCACTGAGCCCTGGGGTACTAAGCTGATGACTAGACTCTTGTTGAAAGTGGTTTCACCAATCCTGACTTCTTGTCTGTGAGCAGGCTGGCAATCCAGAAGAAATGTTATACCTAGCTCAGAGACCTGTCAACAATGCCTGAGTGGAGTATTGTATTGAATGCCTTGACTAGGTCAGTATATGCAGTGTGCACTGTTTTACCCTTATCTGTTGCCTTAGTGACCCTCTCAAAGAAGTCTACTAGGTTAAGCAGACAAGAACGTCACTTAACAAAGACAAATTGAGATGGGTCCAGTATCTGTAGGTTGCCAATGTCCATGTTTATCACTTAAAATATAATTCATTCCATGGCTTTGCCTATTAGACATTTTAGACTGCTAGGTCTGTAGTTCCCCAGGTTGGTTGATGGTCCACCCTTGTGGAGGGGAATGTTTGTTATGATCCTCCATTCACTTGGAATGTAGCCTGTTTCAAGACTGTAGTTGAAGAGTGCCTCACATGGTGCCAACAGATCATGGTTTAGACTGTTCAGGAGGCAACCAGGGATGTTGTCAGGACCCATGGAAGTGGTGTTCTTGGCTTTTGCAAGTGCTGTCAGTATCTGGTCCCTGCTAATAGTTAGGGGTAGTAAGTTGGAGGGGATTTCACCGGGTGGAGCTGAGGGTGGTAAGGGGGAGTCAAGTTTGAATTGAATTTGTCAGCCAGTAGATTTGCTATGTCACCCTTATCAGTGAAGGTGGTGCCATTCACCATCAGTTCAGCACATTGCTGTGTGTTATCTTTAATGTTCCAGACACAGCTGAAGAGGGCCTTGTGATTGTCCTTAACCTGTGAGACTATCCTGACCTTATAGTTGGCCTTGTTGGTCTTAATTAGACCTCATAGTTTCTTGTTTAGTTGTGTAACTGAGCACTTATTTGTTGCTCTTCCTGATTTTGGTCATGAGTTTTCTTCTTTTATTATTTACCCTTTTTAGGTGAGGATTCCACTAGTGGGGGTTGTCTTTAGTGTTTAATTTGGGTTTACTTCTGGTAGGTATGGCAGCCTCTGTGCAGCTATTCATATGTTTGTATGGGGACTCTGTGAATAATTCTGCAGATGCAACTCTGGTATAAGGGTTAGGGGAGTCTTGAATTTTGACAAACTGTAAGTTAATAGGATGCAGTTTGACTTAAATAGTTCCTAACTCTTAGTACTTTAGCTGGATTTTCCAGGTTGAATTTTACTTCAAAGGAGATAGCTTTGTGATCTAACCTCACTAGTGAGTACATGATATGTTGGAGGGATTAATGCTCTCCCATGTTGGTGAGCAGTAGACCCAGTATATCTGATCCTCTGGTTGAAGCATGCACTTATGTGTTCCAGGGTGTTTGTGTTAATAAAGTCCAAGACGTGTTGTGCCTGTGAGTTTGAGGCAGTGTAAGTTTCACAGTCTATAGAGTGGTAATTAAAGTCACCATGAATA
The DNA here is from genome assembly GCF_019279795.1 of Protopterus annectens. Taxonomy (NCBI): domain Eukaryota; kingdom Metazoa; phylum Chordata; order Ceratodontiformes; family Protopteridae; genus Protopterus; species Protopterus annectens. The sequence goes on from NC_056725.1 coordinate 413,870,042, forward strand.
GGGTGTTTGTTTGAATGGTGAGCACCTCTAGTAGGTTTAGGTAAGAGTCATTATACCCTAGGGACATAGATTGTGACCTGACCACATGTACGCACGATGCATCGGAGACCATCCAGGTGCAATTAACCATAGGCAAGACTGCTCTGCAAATTGTAGCATGTTACAGGCCACCCTCACAAACTCAGGAACCTCACATGGCCTTCCTGAAAACACTAGAGGGGATAAATGTATCACCAAACACCATCATACTAGGTGACTTCAATTACCCTAATATAGACTGGGAACACTACTCAAGCCCAAACACCCTAGCCCAAAAGTTCCTGGAATTCATAAACTCAAATGCCATAGAACAACTAGTCACCATCCCCACAAGAGGAGATAACATACTTGATCTCATCATCACGAACATGGGAGCACAATGTTCAACACCGGAGGTGTACCCCTCACTGGTGAGATCAGACCACAACTAATCTCGCTGGAGGTCCTCATCCCACCCCACCTGAAATAAAAAGACCACAGTAAAGAACTTCTCAAAAGCCGACTTCACACTTCTAAAGACTAGTGTGGTCTCCTTTAAGGCCCCCGAGCCAGTGGAAAACAGTACTCAAGCCGCTGAATCACTTACAAATGCCTTCTACCAGCACCTGCAGGACTGCATGGATAAGGCAATCCCAAGCAAAACAAAGACTCTTTGTACCAAAGGCAAGCGTCCAGTCTGGTGGACCCCAGCCATAAACAAACTCTACAACAAAAGGAGGAAGCTACTACAAGATAGAGCAAAATCCTTAAAAGGTAAGACACCCTTGATCACTATAAGTAAAAAACTAAGAGCTCTCATAAAATCATCCAAAGCAAATTTCGAGAGAAAAATAGCTAAAGACTCAAAAGACAGTCATAAGGCCTTCTTTAGCTATGTTAGAAACCTGGGAGGAAACTCCCAGATATGCTCAGAGCTAGTTCAAAATGATGTGAAGATTACTGATCCTACAGACATTGCCAACATACTGGCTGACAGGTTCAGTGCAAACTTCTCCTCCCCGCCAAAAGGAGAGATATCTATACCAAACGATTGCAGCCCCCCAAACATCTCCAGCGCCCAAGTGAGAACTGCTCTCTCCAAAGCAAAACACAGCATCCATGGGACCTGATGGTGTCCCCGGCTGTGTGCTCCATGAACTCAATGAGGAATTAAACCCACAGCTAGGACAGCTGTTTAATCAAAGTCTTACCTCTGGATACGCACTCCAGGAGTGGCGCACTGCAACTGTGGTACCACTTCACAAAGGCGGTGCCTCCACCGATCCTGGAAATTACCGCCCATTAGCTTGACAAGCCTTATCTGCAAAGCCATGGAGAGGATCATAATGGACCTCATAAATAAAGACATAGGGAATTTGCAGACTTTGGATCCAACCCAGTTTGGCTTTGTCAAAGGCAGATCATGCCTTTTAAACTTGGTTGACTTTTTCAAACACTCACCAAAGCCATTGATGAGGGAAAGGCAGTCCATACAGCCTACCTCGATCTGGCTAAGGCCTTCAATACAATACCCCACTCGGGTATCATTGAAAAACTCATCAGCTTAAATGTCAACCCATACATCACAAGATGGGTTGCAAACTGGCTGAGTGACAGAACCCACAGGGTCAGAGTTGCTGGCGCCATGTCAGACTCAAAGCCTGTCACAAGTGGTGTCCCACAGGGCTCAGTCCTGGGCCCACTCTTGTTTGGCATCTACTTTTCCAAGTACAAGCAAACACAGGAGGGTTATGGCTGACAAAGTTTGCAGATGACTGCAAACTGGGCCATAGTAGAAAACACATCTGACACAGATATCCTTCAGAAGGGTCTCACAGAAACGGATAACTGGTGCCAGAGCCACGGCCTAAAGTTAAATGCCAAAAATGCATAGTCATACCCTTCGGGAAAAACAAGGTTACCCCTAGCTACCAAATAGGTGGCAATCCACTGAGCACAGAAGAAGTTATCAGGGACCTGGGGACCCAGGTTGATAGTAGTCTGTCATTCGACACCCATGTAGCTAAAGTAGTTAGGAAGACCTTCTACATTGCCCACCTTATCATGAAGAGATTCTCATCTAGATCAAGGGAGGTCATAGTCTCCCTTTACTCATCACTCATCAGACCAATGATTGAGTACAATGCCCCATTCGGAATGTATCTGACCCGACACTTGCAGCAGCTGGAGAGGCCACAAAGTTCCTCACCAAAAGGATAAAGGGTCTCAAAATCTGTCCTATGCTGCCCGACTGAAAGAACTCCAGCTCTATTCAGTCGCACGCTTGCTCAGAGGTGACCTTTGCCTAACATACAAGGCCATGTCAAACCCAGATTTGATGAATATGCTTCACCTCAAAAATCTAGATCCATCAGAGCCACAAGGGTGGGAGACTTAAACCTTGACACGGCTATTAATAGGACGTGCTGGAGGGATAGATTCATCACCCAAAGACTCCCTATGCTGTGGAACAAAATCCCGGTACATGTGAGGCAGAGCACCTCGCTGGCCTTGTTCAAGAGAAATCTTGACCAATGGATGGGAGATCGCAGATATACCCCAGGGATTACCTCAGTGTCACTGCTCGACAGAGGCACAGCAAAATAATGGGTATAGTTCCCCATACTAAAGGGGTGGCGTAAGCCACAAAACGATGGGCTAGGCTTGTAAATGCCCTCGGGCAGATAGCCTAGTATGAACCTATGAACCTATGAACCTATGACAGACCTTATCTATAGAGACTTGCACATGGATGAGCTCCATGGTATCATACTGTTTAACCAACCTGAAGGTATGTTTGTTGCTAACATAGACAATTATACATTTGGCCCCAGTCTGTGCTGTTGTTGGTCTAAATTGCTGTTGTTGGCCAAGAAAGCTGTTTCTGTTGTTTGGTACACACATTGTCCCAAGAACTGAACTACACTGTCTCTGTGTAGATATGCTATACAAGTCATCACAGAACACATGTGCCACAGTACAACTCAAACCACTACATTCACAGAGCAACTGTTTCACTGCCAGGATATTACAAACTGAGCTTATATTTCTTTGTCCAAAGTAAAAATTGATAAAAATAACCTGATGCAGTGTTGTTTTTGTAAGATCAGTACAATCATATAATGTTGCTCTTTACTGTATTTGAATAGCAAGCAATGTAAGTTCACTGACAACATGTGTATGAATGGCATGCAGCACAGTGGAAGTCTTAACACAGCTGTGAGACTCCGTCTATGTGAAGTCATTACATCATGTGATTGTGTTGTAAACAATATGTGTGATATAAAATGGATGGGGAGGTGTTTCCCACTGTAATTGTACACATTATAACAGCAGTGACTGTCATTCATTCATAACAGCATAAGGACACACAGTGCTTACAGTCAGTCAATGTGGGTTTTGAACACATGCCTATGTGATAACAGAAGCTAGATAATATCATGAAGAATGAATGCGCCACAGTGCAATCGTTGCTAAAATTTAGAGATATTTTGGTCTTTGAAGCCATGACATCATGTTATTGCTGCAAGGGGATATGTCTGCCTGTAATATTTTTAAAAGATTGTTGCAAGATGTCTATTTTTCACACAACATTGCAGGATATTAGGTATACCCAAATACATGTGATGCATAATACAGTCATCACTGTGATGGGAGAATGGTAATCATGCACAATGTGTGGATAATCATGGATTCATACACAAGCCTTACTAAGGCAACAGCATCCAGAACATTGCCTCATTTCGTCACACCACAGGAAAAGGAATCTCCAGACATACATATACATAGCAGATATCTGGTGACAACATTGCTACCTGCCTGCACATAGGTTCATAGGTTCATAGGTTCATACTAGGCTATCTGCCCGAGGGCATTTACAAGCCTAGCCCATCGTTTTGTGGCTTACGCCACCCCTTTAGTATGGGGAACTATACCCATTATTTTGCTGTGCCTCTGTCGAGCAGTGACACTGAAGTAATCCCTGGGGTATATCTGCGATCTCCCATCCATTGGTCAAGATTTCTCTTGAACATTCATAGTCATACTGACACAACTGAGTCTAAGGAGTGATGGCTGGAATTGAACCAACTACCTATGATAACAAGGTACAGAACATTGCCTGAACTGCACGTGCCACAAGAGATATTAGTTTACAATTGTGACAATGCATGTTTGAATGGATGACATCACTATTGTTTACTATAATGATGTTCTAAAAAGCAAAGAAGGTGGTTGAAGAGTACAGTAACAATACACAGCTATACAAGCCTTCTCTACACAGCACAGCAGACAAACACATATTCACAGTAGTCAATCATTGCTAGATTCAAACCACCTACCTATTTAGTTAAGCAGTCTAGACAGCACAAAATCAACAGCCAGCATCACAGGATGTCATACTACAACTGTGAATTCTTTCATTTTTAAAAGCATGATCTAATCATTGTAGGGTAGCCATCTGCCAGTGAAAATACTTCTCATAAGTGAAAATTTACATAAGGGATGGTGTCATGGAGCCAATTGTACATGACAGTACACACAGTCACACTATTTAAGCAATGTGGGTTAAAACCCCTACATATCCAGTTACACAATCTGGAGAACACAATATTAACCAGAAGTGCCACAGGAGACGTCTGACTTTTATAGTGAAAGAGAGTGCACTTATAAAAGGATGACCTCATTAGTGTTTTGCAGAAAAGATGTTTGTGTTAAATGTAGGATAAAGTGCAGAGGGAGCTGTGTCCAAAGTTAAAGTTTTCAACTGAGTGAAAGTGGGCACAGGACATCTGTTTTTGAGGCTTTACTTACCTGACAGTAGCACCACACATGCACATGCATGTTCACTGCTGTCAGATTTGAACTATCTACCTAACTAGTTACACAATCTGGAGAGCCCGCTACGAATTTCAAGTGCCACAGGAGAAGTCTAACCATTATGGAGAAAAAGTGACACATTTCACAGGATGGTCTTATCTGTTTGTTGCAGAGATAATGTTTGAATTAAAAATGGGATAAAGTGCAGAGGGGCTGTGTCCAAAGTGAAAGTTATCTCCTGAGTGGAAAGGGACACAGCACATCCGTTATTCAGGCTTTACTAACCTGGTACCAGAACCAAACACACAAGTTCACAACTGTCAGAATCAAACCACTTATTTAACTAATTATTTCCTTGTATTTATTTTCCAAGGTAGAGCACTGATTTCCATAGGACTTTTTCAGACTCATCCTGGGAGCGGTGTCTGGTTAAGTGACTTGCTCAGAATTACAAAGGAGGCTGAGAGAATCAGCCTTACACCACTGGAGCACAGGAAACAGCTCATTAACAGCATCTTAATTCCCTAATCCTCTGCCGGTTACATCAGCTAGAGTACACAGTATGGCTTGCAGGCTCCACAGGAGAAGTATGACTTTAACAGTGTGAAAATACACATTTGTAGATATTAAAAAAATCACTGTTTCACATATCAGCTACTGTGCATCACAGGTTTTGGGACAAATGTTTGAGTTTGGATAGACTGACATAACAGTACTGTGTGCCTTGTAATTACATACTTCTCTGCTAACATCTATATACGGTCATTCATGTATATTGTGATACTGTGAGTGATATGTACCTTTTTCACAGTATAGGGCGGCAATAACAATCACAATTGTAAAATAGTGGATTAACAAGCAAGCATTCATGACAGGTCATCCTGGGATGATTGCATGCAAACAGCAACCATTTATTCTATCTCTGTCAGTGTCAGTTGTCTCGTCTCAGGCTTGCTCAATGTGAACTGACAATACAAACAGACATTTCCTAAACATGACACTGCACTTCTGAATAGTAATGATGGATTATGTGTGAAAAGGTTGTACACCATTTTAGCAAAGTTGCAAGTATAACTACTGGAGTGCAGAAATACATTAACAGACTGAAATGAGTCAACATCACTCTGAAATCTAGATACCTTGGTCTCAAAAGAAATAAATATAGAAGTTACACAACCTGCTCACATAACTTTTAGCTTTAATTTTTTTTTAATTCTACCCAAGAAGAGCATCTCTGGCAAGCTCATTTCCATGGTTGATGGCAAAGTATTAGCACATGCATAATCATATCTTAAGGTGTTGAATATAGAATGGGAATTATCAGTAATGTTGCTCTATGTTGACCTTCACACAAATAAGCAGTATACACGTACAATCACATCTGAATCTGATTAAATAAAAAACAGATATTTGTTATGGTCATGTTATAGGTGCCATGATTTACACATTTGTCATGACAGCCGAGCATGCTATTGCTGGTGAAAGCATGGCTTTTGGAAACAGTATTGAATCAAGGAGGTTTATGTGATGATACATAAAGCGTGGGAAGAGGAGGACATTTGGAGACAGGGATTCACACACAGACATACTAAGAGATTATTTTATGGTTCTTTTCTGCAGATATTTGTAATGTGCTACTCTTTGGTTAGTCATCATAATTATTCAGGCAATGTTTGTACAAGTCAATGTTCCCAATAGTGAGCAAGCACATTAACACAGCAGGACAATGATGTGTTAATATAATGTGTAGTCAACACTAACACACAAATAAGTCATGTAAAACATTCAAGAACACTTTGGCATACATCAGGATTCAAACCTTGACGGTATTCCAAAACAAATCTACAGACCTGAGTATTACCTAACCACACTACATAGGAACATTTACTTAACAAATGTCAAAGTTAACTACAGATTGACGAAAAGATGAATGTATGCATTAGTCTTTATTGTACTCAAGATAATTGTAAAACCCCATAATGTGTGCATTACATCCAGCAGCATAATAAATGTGAAGCAGTAAAATGTGATGATACAGAAGGGAGACTAGATAAAGACATGGAGAAAGAGATAGAAACAGAAACTCCTTAGCTCAACGCTTTCTGGAATTCATAAACTCCAATGCCCTGGATCAACTTATCCACACCCCCACCAGGGGCAACAATATCCTAGACCTAGTCATTACCAACATGAGTGACCGGTGTTCCACACCTGAAATCAACTCCTCATTGATCCGATCCGACCATAAGCTAATCACCCTTGATATCCACATCCTGCCCCCACCCCCATTAAGGAAAACAGTAACAATTTTCTCCAAAGCCAACTTCATGCTTCTTAAGACAGAAGTGGTGAACTTCATGCCACCCATGCAGATAGACAATACAGTTACAACTGCTGATCCTACACAAATGCACTCTATAAGCACTTACATGAGTGCATGGATTGTGCTATCCCAAACAGAACCAATACGCTATCCTCCAAAAAAAGGAAGCCAATCTGGTGGTCCCCTGCTATAAACAAACTGTACAACAGAAGGAAGAAACTGTTGCAAAAGAGAATAAAATCCCATGAGTGGAGGAGCTCCCTGGTTAGCCTCAGTAAGAAGCTGAGATCCCCTACAAGATCCACCAAAGCTAGCTATGAAAACAAAATTGTCACTAATTCCAAGGACAACCACAAAACATTCTATAGCTATGTCAAGAATCTTGATGGCAACACCCAGATCGGCTCTGAGTTACAGCACAAAGGCAAGAAAATTACAGAACCAACTGATATTGCCAACATCCTGGCAGATAGGTTCAGTGCTAACTTTACCCCCCCTCTCACCCCCTAAAGGGCCCATATCTATACTGGAAGAATGCAAAGTCCCTGTAATCACAACTACGCAGGTAAAAGCTGCACTCTCTAAAGCCAAGAACACAGCATCCATGGGACTGGGCAACATCCCAGGCTGCATTTTACACAAACTTCAGAACAAACTGGCTCCCCACTTAAGCATCATGTTCAATAATAGCCTCGCATCAGACTTTGTGCCCAGTGAATGGCGCACAGCAACAGTTATCCCACTCCACAAAGGGGGAGCCACCACTGATCCCAGAAACTATCGACCTATTAGTCTGATGAGCCTGGTCTGCAAGGCCATGCAACGTATCATCATGGAACTCATAAACAAAGACATTGGTAACCTCCAAACTCTGGATCCCACCCAGTTCGGGTTTGTGAAAGGCAGATCATGCCTCCTGAACCTGATTGACTTCTTTGAGGCAGTCACCAAAGCCATAGATGAGGGTAAGGTGGTTCACACAGCCTCTCTTGACCTCGCCAAGGCTTTCGACACAATCCCACATTCTGGAATTATAGCTAAACTCACTAAACTAGGTATAAATCCATACGTCACAAGATGGGTTGCCAACTGGCTCACTGACAGAACCCACACTGTAAAAATTGCAGACTCCAAATCTGACCTCAAAGCAGTGACAAGTGGAGTACCACAGGGTTCCGTCCTGGGACCTCTCCTGTTTGGTATCTACTTCTCTGAAGTACAGGCTAACACAGAAGGCCTTTGGCTAATTAAGTTTGCAGATGACTGCAAACTAGGAGCCATAGTCAAGTCCCCAAATGATGTGGACATCCTACAGAAGGGCCTCGCTGAGACAGATGCCTGGTGTCAGAGCCATGGCCTCAAGCTCAATGCCAAAAAGTGCAGTGTCATACCCTTTGGTAAAAACTCTGTACCCATGAACTACCACATAGGCAGCAATTTACTTAACACCGAATGCATGATAAGAGACCTTGGGACCCAGGTGGACAGTAGTCTCTCCTAAGATAGTCACATCGCCACAGTAGTCAGGAAGTCCTTCTATGTGGCACACCTCATCATAAAATGGTTCTCATCCAGGAAAAAAGAGGTCATTGTTCCCCTCTACTCGACACTAATTAGACCCATTATAGAGTACAATGCCCCTTTTGGAATGTACCTCACAAGACATCTGCAGCAGCTGGAAAGGCCACAGAAGTACCTCACAAAGAGGATTACTGGCCTCAAACAAATGCCTTACACTGACCACCTCAAAAAAATTCCAGCTTTACTCAGTAGCATATCCCCTACTCCGAGGTGATTTCTGCCTAACATATAAAGCTTTGTCAAACCGAAAGCTGTTGGACATGCTACACTTAAAGAAATCCCAATCCCTCCAAGCTACATGCTTTAGGGACCTAAACCTTGTCAGCACAATAAACTGGGCATGCTGGAGGGATAGATTCCTGTCCCAGAGACTTCCCATACTCTGGAACAGGCTACCCATCTATGTCAATCAAAGTTCTTCATTAGCACTCTTTAAGAAAAATCTTGATGAATGGATGGGAAATAGGAAATACACCCCGGGAATCACTTCCATGTCTCTGCTCGACAGTGATACAGGAAAATATCTTTCTTGGGTGGCGTAAGCCATGGAACCTTGTTGGCTATGCTTACGTAGGCCCTTGGGCTGATATCCTAGTACCTACCTATGAACCTATGAACCTATGAACTTATGAACCTAAGACAAAGAATGTTGTATTTTTTCTGGGCTATTTTTAACATCTTTATGGAGTGTTACTGTTATGTTTTTCACATCTGTCATGCTATGTACTCTCTAGTGTTTCCAATAGGGAGTGAGCAGGGGTTGAAAAGTAGAAACATGATTGAGACATCAACATGATAATGGTGGGTTACTAAGATATATAAACAACACGTATACACCTAATAGCAATATAAATAAAACATCAAATATGACTTTCATACATTTTTGTATTCAAACCCTTGTCACTATGCCAAAGGCATTTCACAGACATGTGAATTATGTCAACACTCACAACAAAAAGCCAGCACCCAACTGGAGCATAAATATGTAATGTGTATAAACACAAAAAACAGACCATTTTCAGCCCAATGGTCTATTTCAATGTGAAACACAATCAGTATAACCATCACATTATATAAAAAACATAATGGAATAATTGAGCATGAATTAAACAATTATTATAAATGTTCATTAAGGCCAGTTGGAAATAATCCACCTAGTTTCACAATCCAAGATTTTTCTTTTCTATTTAACAATTTATGCCAACCTGTTTTAAGGGATCTATGTCCCAAAATTCTGTCAATAATAATAAATGTAAAACTTGCTGTCTTATGAATAATAGTGTGTTTATATAAAGTATTTGTTAAATATTTATTTCTAATGTTACTAAGATGTTCTGAAATGTGGAGTTTGTGGAGGAATATTGGGGGAGATGCTTTGGAATGAGAGGATCAGGTAGTTTGTGAGCAGGTTCTTACATAGAAGATAATTATATAAGACAGAGAATGATGATGATAGGCACAAAACGTTGGGGGACACAATGATTAGAGATAGGTAGGGGACATTGAAGGCACAACCACTTCCAGCTTCAGAACAGTGAGAATCCCGTCCTCACCCTCAGAACTGTCATCACTGTCTCCTGTGTCAGTTGCTTGGGTCAGTGCCAGATGTGACATCTTTTTGGCAAGATGATGGAGGACCTTTTCAACCCTGTCAATTCAGGCACCAAGGCCCCTATGTATTATGCCCTTCACCAGCCCTGTCAGCTCCTGAAAGGTGAGAAAATCACCACCTCCACTACTACTGCTCCCAGAGGGTACCACTGCACTAGGAGGCAGGGCAGAGCTACCTGATGCAGGTGGACCAGGTAGGGCAGGAGTTGTGGAGGCAAGGCTATCTGGTTGCAATCCAAATGTGCTGGGTGTTTGTGTTGCCTGTGGTAGTAGCACAGCAGCCACCTGTAGAGGTACAGAGGACCAAACTCCAGTGGTCAGTCTAACTCCCTGTGCTGGCAGTCATTTTGTTTTCATCAGCAGTGTATATGAATAACAAAAAAAGGAGATAGCTAGGGCATTTAATGCAAATATGTAGCAAGGAAAACAGCAGTTGCATGTCACATTCATCTTTTTTACATCTGCTTGCAACATCACAAGTAGAATTTAGGTTACACAGCATCAGGATTTCATGTAACGGCAATTGCTCTGAAAGAGGGATACACAGAGAATGACAAGAGGTCATTCTTGTCACAGCACATGCAATTACTCATGCATCAAAGTTTGCAACCTATTGCATAACTGTCACAATGAATAATTGCGAGATATCAATAAGTTCTCCACCAAATATGACACATCTGTTCACATTACTCATGTTACTGCTTTTGTGTTAGCACACTCTGCAAAATGTCATATGTCACAGCATCCATAGCACATATTGTTCTGGAAGTTGTCCTTTGTAATTAGCACTTAGATGTGTAGATAACTGGGATATTGGCAACAGTTAAGCTGATCTTTCCTCATACAATAGAAAATAAAAATTTGCAATACTGCTACTCTTTTCTTCTTTTTATTTTGTGAACATCATTCCCTTATCCATGTTTTTCTAACAAGACTGCTATGTGATTTGCATTGCTTTTGATATCTGTTTCATTGAATACTGTACTTTTTTAAAAAATGCAGACAAATTTTACTCCGAAGTGTGTTCATAAACAATTCATACAAATGTTAGAAATGTTGCTGTCCTACGTCAAGTCAATGAACTTACAAACTTTCTTGTAAGTTTCTTCTCCTTGACACACTGTCAGTAAGTGTATATCAAAAAGGAATGATTGTGAAACCCTGATTGTTCCTACAGTCAAGCTAATCATTCACACATGCAAGTCCTTAGTAGACAACACTTCTCAATGTTCATCTTTGCACTGCTAGGGCTTGTGCACACAATCATGTAGGTCCTTATACAATGTTTACCTGCCATGCACTGATAGCAGATTGTGGAATTCATGAATACTAATAATTTAAAGCATATTTGCATATTCACATTGCTCAAAAGGCTGAATCTGCACTATATAATAGTAAACATATAGATAAAGCACTTGTATCATAGTATGGAAAACTGTTTGCATCCAGAGATAAGTAGTGATTTTTGGTTTCAAACCTTGTTTCTAATCTAACTGACTTGTTTCAAATATATGTTGCTGTTTTGTTACAAACTGATATATTTTAACATTACTGATGGATTGTATTTTACAATGCACCTAATGGTTTACTGTCTGTATTTTTCTCACTAGCTGTTGCTATAGCCATGTATATCAATTATTTCTTAATCATTAAAAATGTTTCTAAAGAATGTTACCTGACATTTCATGGAAAGTTTTATCTGTGCGACTGATCACTTAATACAGAAGAGTATTGTATTACTTATTAGCAAGGTCAGTTTTTTTGCATTATTAGCCCACACAATTGTGTTACACTTGTGATGTCAACTTGGTTGCTCTCCATGGAAGTGGATCTCCTACAACAGTTTTAGTCATTTATACTTGAAAGGTGTACATTATTTTTGTTACTGCCACAATGCACTATAGAGTTAAACAAATATTTGTCATCCTGACATATTTTTAACAATTGTTTTTCATTTCCTTTCCTTGTTTGCTGGGGGCATCTGTATTAAGTTGTGTGTACTCACATGAAACTGTACTTTTTCATTTATTTTGTGCATAATGGGTATATATATATATATATATATATATATATATATATATATATATATATATATATATATATATATATATATATATATTCATAGAGATTTGTTTTGTTAACAATCATTTTGGGTTATTTATGTATTTTTTCCTTTTATGTTTACTCTCATACAGTGCTATGGCGCCCAAGACATCTGCACCCTGTAAACCACCATACAGTGATGCGGAGAATGAAGTGATCATTCAGAGACTGCATTACCATGGGCATTCCTCTTAGAGAAAGGCAGAGGTGACAAGTCCTCCCATGACTATATCTGACAGTAGGTGGTCAATGACATAAATGTGGTAGGAGGTCACAGGGGTACATATTCAAAAGTAAGACATAGGATCAGTGATTTGATCACACAGGCAAAACATTGGGCAGCTGCAATTGCCAATAAATGTGTGGCTGGGGGGACACTGCTACCAAACCCCCAGTGACTGAAACAGAGGAGCTCCTTTCCACTGTCAGAGAGACTCAGAGGGACAGAGAGTGGAGACTCAACTGGACAAAACACTTTTGTATGACGTGTGTTTTTCTGCAGCTACCAAGGGGGTTGTTTTCTTTTTCATGAGTCATTTGTTTTGTGATAATTATCAGCCATGTTTTACCTCCCTTTCTTATTTGCAGGGACATCTGGTTCTCATTTTGCATGACTGCCTGCATATGGTAAAGCACACCATTTGTATTCTTATAAATGTACGTAAGGTAGATGTATCTCTATCTCAAAGTCATTTTTTTCATTGCATTAGCATCTCTTATTTTTTAATATACATTTCACATAACAGCTCAGATGGCTTAGTGGTTAAGTACTGTGACTATAGTGTACAGGGTCCTGGGTTCAAGACCTGCATGGGCTATTTATTTTGGGGTGGGAGGTTGGTGTAATGATTAAGGTGCTTACTGTAGAAACACAAGGTACAGGGTTTGATTCTCACATGGGATGATTGGCTAGGCTTAAAATGGCCCATGAGGGCAGTTAACCTAGTACTAATCTATGAACCTATGACCACAAGTTTGATCAGTTTGTATTCTGTTTTTCTCTTTGTTGTGTTGATTACTTGTTATCATAGGTGATCCTGCCGGTTGCACTGGGGAACTCCTACCACCTGATATCAGAGCATCAGAAGCCTCTGATGATGGTGGTGATGAGAAAAGACACAGTCTGGGGGTGCAGAGGGTCAGTCTGACACTAAGGCTATGCCGCCAACATCCCTTGCCCCTATTTCCGACAGTCAGTATGCCTATGCATACCTATGATACAGTGATCTGAGACATAAGACAGACTGAGGGTGACACAGTTGATCAGGGTAGTGTGGTACATATCTAGTTAATTCTCCCTATAGCCATCATTATGAGGTGCCACACAGGTGGGTTGGTAGAGGTGCACATAGGAGGCCAGTTATCCATCCTCCTCATCATCTGATGTTGGTGTGTCAGTAACTGCCACAAGACATATGTGTAGGGCCATCATGGAGGCACAAGTACATTCCACTAGGGCCTCAGAAGTGATAGTATGAGTGCTAAACATTGTTCATTCTGACATGTAGGAATATATGAACTGTGTGTGTCACTCCTTGGACAGGATAAATGACATACTAGATCAGGCAGTATCTGTAATGGCATGTCTGTTGGGGGAAGATAGCATTCACATGCCCAGAGAACTGCTGCATCTTTTAGTGTTACCCAACATGGCTGTGCAAGATGCACTCCCATAGTGGCACTACTTTCACTGCTCTTTCAGTGATTGCTATGTCCACACCCAGACATGGTAGGCCCTGTTGTTGCGGTCCAGGATGTATGAGAGCACATCCAGCAGACATCACTCACATTCAGGAAGCACCCCAACTTCTAGCCAGGGCCATTGAACTAGCAGTAAAACTCCTGGCACAATTAGTTTTCATGGTCTGGGGCAACAATGCTGAACTGACTAGTCTAACCTGCATGGCTCACACCTGTCCAAGATACCAAGATATAGTGCTGGTACTGTGCCATACCTCTCAACTGTCCAGATTTTCACAGAATGTTCAGATTTTCTCTCAAAATTTCAGTCTGTCCCTCATAAAATTTGTGTTTTTTTCTGGCAAATCATAGGAATGATGTGAGGAACGAAATCACCAAATGATGAAATACATTTGAGTTTCAGATTTCACATCCTTTAGAAAATGCAGTTTAACATAAACCCTGCTATTCTAACTACTTTCTAACTTTAAAAGAGCAGTATTTAAAATCATAACCTATTTTTGAGCCTTTGTTCCCCCATTAGGTCAGGCTTTGTCTATATTTCTTGGGCTAAGAAGTTGAGAGGTATGTGCAGTGCTTGATTGTGTTCATATAATCACACAGACACGCATACAACAATTCATCAAAAAACTCACCCATACCAACACACACACACACACACACACACACACACACACACACACACACACGTTATCTAAATAGTACGTTGATTGCTATACATATCTTGCTACTGGCCCTGACAATTGGATAATTAATTAATACATTTTTTTATTCACACACATTCACTACTTTGGTATCAGGCCCTCCTGTACCCACTCCCCCAGACACACACTGTGCAAGTGATGATGCTTGTGCCCTGCTTTTTGTACATTTCTTTGTGACTTTGAGTTGTATTTATGTCTGAGTGGATAGCTAATGCTTGCTTACTCAGTAGCTTGCTTTAATGTAAATGTATTGCGGAATAAATGTTTGTATTTATCTTTCATACCCAATTCTGAATGATTGGTTATGTAATTTTTATTTTATTTTATTTATTTAATATTTGTATATCAGGAAAGTCTGACTCCGACAGAGCCCATTTAAAGTGGAGGCCCAACGAGAAACACTCCAGATGCATGGCTTTGGAATTGCTGACCCTCATTGCATTTCTGTTAGTATTCTTAGTAATGCAGTCAAAGTAGATGTTTAAACATCACTTATTGGTAAACTTGTGCAAATAATGCTACCATTGACCTGTGCACTGGTTTATATACAGTGGTAAACTGAAATGATTGATGCACAGTATTGGACAAAATCCATAGCTGTATATTGCAAACATCAGTCATAAGCTATTACTGACATTACATCGGGGACATGTTCCAGCTTAGGTACATATATGTATTTGCTTTGAGAGTAATGAGTTATATAACTCTTTTTTCCCATACAGGTTCCAGACTTACCTTGTTAATAGTGTAACTATAAGATATATCCCTGGGGGTTGTCTCTTTCTGATCCTAACAGAACACAACCATTACATGATTAAGTAAAGGTTGTGTAGTTTTGCAGGCATCAGTTTTAATATTTGTATGTTTGTAGGCTCTTAGCTTTCCTCTTAGGTAGTCAGAGTGTGTGTGCTATCCTTTTCCTCTTAGCTAGAGCCATGGCATATTGCGCATGCCTATGTCTGCCAGCAATATCTGTGGTTGGTGGTTTTGTGTCATACTTCTTATCTGTATTTGCTGGACCTGTTAGCTGCCCCTGTCTGTGGTCCTGGAAACCTTGCTCCTGCCCCTAGATGTCCTGTTTCCTGAGAATTATATAATGCAGCATGGAATAGACTGAGTATTTGGGCAGAGGTTGCTGGTTAATAATGCAAGGCACCTCCTGATGTGTCTAGACACTGGAACCTTGATTTGAGTAAGCCATATACACATTCTATGATATTCCTAGGTGAGTGGGCATCATTGCATCCTTGCTCAGTGAAGTTGTATGGATTTCTCATGGGTGTCCTGAGCCAAGGTTCAAGTGCATAAACTGCATCCCCCACTAGATGCCCTTGTGGAAAGTCACCCCCAGCAAACCTTGTGTACAGCTCACAGGTGAACCATATGACTGAGTCATGAAAACTGACTGGATTACCTGCAAAGACATTGCAGATAATCCCTTGAGCATTACAGAGAACTTGGCCATTTATAGAGTGGCATCCTTTCCTATAAATATACTTCTTCCCTGTTCACTAGATGCAGTTTTTATTTCTATGTGTATCCAATCTGTGTCCCCCAAAACATCAGGAATAAGTGCTGGTCCATGAAATTCCTGCATGGTTTTTGCTCTTTCCTCTGGGTTGCATGGGGAATAGATATGATGTCTTGCATATTGTAACACTGCATTTAGAAACTAATATAATATTTTAGAAGCTGAGGCCTGTAACACTTCTAATATATCCCCTGTGGGTCTTTGGAAATTACCTGTAGCTAGTACATGCAAAGCTATACATATCTTAGTTTCCATTGGGATGGGTTTTCCATGATTTCTCTGGGGTCTCAGGCGGCAGAGGTTCCATATTTGATCTACAGTTTCCCTGTCTACAATATCACTCTACAATTTCTGTATCATGCAGTCCATGGTAAGTCAAATGGGGTCTAAATAACCTACTTCTTGGCCATGTTCTGACAGCAGCAGCACCTTGAATTAAATTGCACATACTGGTTAATGATGGTAGCAGCAACCCCTAACATTTTTTTTTCTAAGTGTAATCATGGCTCTATTCCAAAGAGTTTTAGATTTCAGAGCAAATGGTAAAACAGTGAGTGTACATGATTACTTTACAGACTCACAAATGGCTCCACCATGTTGGATTGGTTAATTAGCATGTAATTTAGCTACTTAAGCTTTTATTAGCATATTCTGCCATTAACCCTTGTTTTGAGGCTCTACACTAAGTGCAGATCCTTTTAATGAATATGAAGTAGTGCGCTATCATGTGCCCAGTGCTCTGCATTGCGTCTATGATAGCAGCACTTAGTGTAGGTATTCATGAACCCACCCCATAGACCACCAATAAATCCTACCAAACCTCCAATACTACAAATACTGCAGGAAAAGAGGTAAGTATCATGTCAAAACAGACAAAAATACTTCACAAAAAACAAAGATCAGACCCTTAGCAACCTTTCTGGTCCTCTGTTAAAAAAACTGCCATACCCTGGCATGTCCTTCCAGCCTTCACCTGACCTATCCAATATGAATACCTCTGACAACGTTGCCACTCTGTTCAATTCACATTTCATCCAGTCAGTCTGCTGTCTACTAAATAAAGCTACCCCTTCTGCTACACAAGTACCATCCCAGCTTGGTCTCCTCCCCAACTATTTTTCACTAAATCTAGTCTTTATTTCAACCATGAAAAAGCATCTTCTTATACTTAGGCCCTCCTACACTTGCACCTGAATACTTGTCAGTTGAATACCTTAAACTAGCAGCAGAGGTCATTGCCTGTCACGCTGCTGTTCTTATTAACTGATCCATCAAAGAATCACATGTCCCACTTCTCTGGAAGAAATCCTGTATTTTCCCCTTCATAAAGTGCACTATCAACAACATTCACAGACTGCTGTCTCATAGCTATCCTGTCACCTCTGTCCAAAATACTTGAAAAATGCATTTAGACACATATTTCTCATTTAATCCAACACTCTCTTCTTGCACAATAGGAACATAGTTTTCATCTGCATCACAGTAACACCTCTGGACTTCTTAATTTCATCTAATTCTGTGACTTCAAACAGAAACAATGGTAATATAGTATCAGCCCTCTTTCTGGATCTAGCAAAAGCTTTTGACATCATCTCCTACCACCTTCTACTTGAAAAATGAATCAGCTGTAGACTCACAAACTCCTGCTAGGCTTGGTTCCACAGTTATCTTTCAGACTATAAAGTGTTGAAAAGAAAAATCAGTTTCTCTCTTTCTTCCTTGTGACAGTCAGGGTTCTATCCTTAGCCTTATCCTCTTAAACATCTTTATCAATGACCTCTCCTCAACCAGTAAAAATGCACATATTGTTCAGCATGCTGACAACACAAAATCTGGGGTGCCTTCTATGCAGAGGATGCATGTCCCACGTGCACTTTGTGTCCATGTGGCGTTTTGCTATTGCCATGGGATATGATTTCCTCCCATAGATGAAATACATTCAAATAGTCTGATCCTTTGACTCTATATTACCTGTAGGTGCAGGCACTATATGTCTGTGAGTATGTGTGCCCTGCAATGGGCTGGTATCCCATTCAGTATGGGTTCCATGTTTTATGGCTGCTTCCAGCCAGAATGTGGTCCAGCTTCCTTGTGACCCAGAATAAGATGAATGAGTAAGTGAACAACACCTCTAACTTGATGATATTTTATGTTGTTTTCTTGCGTATTTTTTGTAATGGTCTGAATAAATGGACCAGTCATAACTTTCAGCTCCAGGTACTTGAGATTCACAGTCTGGCAAAAGTAGTATTTAGTCCACAGTTCTACACTCACATCACATGCTTTTTGTGACAGCTGCATTTTCACTTTTCTATATATTTATTGTATAGAATTGTTATCATTTCCCTTTTTTATTGCATACACTGCTTTCAAGAACTTACAATGAGCACTGGTTCTGTATTTATTCTGATGATTATTCTGAATTTTTCCGTAGTTTACCATCCAACATCATGGAGTGGTTTACATAACTCCTCTGAAGGGTTAAACTGTCAGTCTAGACTTCACTAGTATCATGGGGTGTGGGTTAAAGCTCAAACTTCAGTTGATTTAAATCTCAGTTTCTTACAGCATTTCAGTGCTTTGACATAATCCTGAAATCCTTTTGCAGATAAATTTAGCAGATTACTTCAAAAGTACTCACCGTTTCTGCTACATCCTCAGTGTTTATTATCAGTTACATGCATTTCAGTGAATGAGTTCAGCTTTTCTTAGATTTGAAGACCACATCATAGTCTGCATTTTAATTGATGTGTGTGCAAACTCTTTCATTTCTTACTCATGTGATCATTTTAGGGTCTGAAAGATGCCCATCTCTTTTAGAAGCAATAACTAAATAAAATATTTCATATATAATGCAATTCTGGTTGTGTTTTGAATTTTTGTTTTGAAAGGGCCTGCTCAGAAGGCAGCAGGTAACTCTGTCAAAG
>NC_056725.1:414194358-414424358 GCF_019279795.1 Protopterus annectens
GCAATTTATCCAATTGTTAAAGCCAGTCATCTTTTCTGTATACTTTGGCATCATTCCTGGTGAGGGAAGAATCCCATTCAATACAAATTTCTTTCCTACATCTGTGACATGCATGGAGAGCTCTGTTAGGTCTGTCTCCATATCCATCAGGATTCTGCACATCATATATTTTACTCCAACATGGACCACCTCCATGCTGAATCATATTTGTGAGGTTTAACGTTCCTTAGGGCCCCTGAAACATAGTAAATCCTGGTTCCTGAAAGAAAACTCACTATCACTATCTAGGTAGCTTTATCCAGTGAACTGGTGCAGTGGTACCATCCAGAATTAGTGCCAGTGGAGGTGGCATTTATGTCACCCAACAAAAGCTGACAGGGCTGGTGGAGGAAATTACGGTGTCAACATTGGCTGTATGGCAAGGATTTTGCAATGGAGTGTCAAATTGCTGAGCCATAATATACTGCACTAGCTGTCTGCAATAGGAGACAAATATTACAGTTCTGAGGATGAGGACTGGATTCCCACTGTGTTCATACTGGATGGGGATGCACCTCTAGAATCCCAATCATAGTTTCCCCTCCATCTTATGTCTACCACTAGCCCTGTCTGTCTTGATTGTCATGTTGTCCTGTATATCTGTACCTGCTACCTAACCTACCCTACATACCTACCACTGCATTAAATACATTCCCCAACATTCCTGTCTCTCTCTAGAAAAAATAAAAAGGGCACCTGTTCCACTAAAAAGCACCATACATAACTCTGCACTTCACCACCTGTGTATGTTTATTACTCACCTGACTTGGTCAAATTGATCTCACAATATTAAATCTTGCATCCCATCCATAAATTCAACCCTAACCTCTCTCCCAGTAACTCATCACTTGAAAGCATGATACAATTCACCTCTTATTTCATAGATAGCACAGCATCTCTAACCAAGGATTCCCCAACATCTAATCCTAACCCTACTCAGCAGTCACGTATTACCACATCCGCTTTCACCTTCAAACCTATGCCCGCATCCTATATGACTCCTAAACAAACTCAAACCATGTTCTACTTCAGTCGATGACCTTCAAGTGAATAACTTAAAATAGTAGCCAATAGCATTGCCTACCTCATCTCAATCGTTATAAATAAGTCAGTCTAGGAATCCTACATTTTCTCTCTCTGTCTGGAAAAAAATCACAAATTCAACAAACATTACTAACTTTAGATATATAGCAATATTATCCCCCTCTCCAAAATTATTTTTATTATTATTTATTTATTTGCATTTGTTTTCTGGGATAGTTCACTGAGCCTAGGAGTGCCCATTTTCAGTGGAGGCCCGGGGAGAAAAGCTCCACATATTACATATAGTCTCTCGAGCGCGTAGCTCAATGGGATTTGGATTTTCTGAGGTGCAGCATGTCCATTAATTCCGGGTTGGACATGGCTTTATGTGTCAGGCACAGATCGCCTCTGAACAGGCGGTATGCCACTGAGTAGAGCTGGAGTTTCTTTAACCGGGCAGCATATGGCATCTGTTTGAGCCCTTTGATCCTCTTGGTGAGGTACTTTTGGGGTCTTTCCAGTTGCTGCAGGTGTCTGGTAAGGTACATCCCAAAAGGGGCATTGTACTCAATTATGGGCCTGATGAGGGATGAGTAAAGAGGCACAATGACCTCCCCTGATCTAGATGTGAATCCCTTCATGATTAGGTGGGCTATATAAAATGTTTTTCTAACCACTTTGGCCACGTGGTTGTCAAATGAGAGATTGCTATCAACTTGGGTCCCCAGGTCCCCAATTACTTCTTCTGTACTTAATGGATTACCACCTATGTGGTAATTTGTGGGCACTTTGTTTTTGCCAAAGGGGATGACTATACACTTTTTGGCATTTAGCTTGAGGCCATGGCTCTGGCACCAGTTGTCTGTTTCTATGAGGCCCTTTTGGAGGATGCTTGTGTCGGCTGGAGAGTCGATTATGGTGACTGCAAACTTGGTCAGCCACAGTCCTTCCATGTTGGCCTGTACCTCTGAGAAATATATACCGAACAAGAGAGGTCCCAGGACTGAGCCTTGTGGGACACCACTTGTAACTGGTTTGGAGTCTGACATGGCTCCAGCAATTCTAACCATGTGGGTTCTGTCCTTGAGCCAGTTTGCAATCCATCTAGTGACATAGGGGTTTATATTTAAGCTGGTGAGCTTATCTATAATGCCAGAGTGGGGTATTGTATCAAAGGCTTTTGCGAGGTCCAGGTAGGCTGTGTGGACCACCTTCCCCTCGTCAATGGCCTTGGTGACTGTTTCAAAGAAATCAACCAGGTTTAAGAGGCAGGATCTGCCCTTAACAAAGCTGAACTGGGTAGGATCCAGTGTCTGTAGGTCCCCAATATCTTTATTTATGAGGTCCATGATGATCCTTTCCATAGCTTTGCAGACCAAGCTAGTCAGGCTTATGGGCGATAGTTTCCAGGATCCGTTGAGGCACCACCTTTATGGAGAGGGACCACTGTTGCTGTACGCCACTCTTTGGGCACATATCCTGTAGTAAGGCTGAGATTGAACAGTAGTTTTATGTTTGGGTTTAGCTCTTCTTGGAGTTCATGTAGGACGCAGCCCGGGACACCGTCTGGTCCCATTGATGCTGTGTTTTTTGCTTTGGAGAGGGTGGCTCTTACCTGAGCATCTGAGATGTCAGGGGGGCAGCACTCTGCTGGGATAGATATTTGCCCTTTTGGTGGGGAGGGGGGGAGAAGTTTGCGCTGAACCTGTCAGCTAGGATGTTGGCAATGTCTGTGGGTTCGGTGTAGCTTACATCCTTCTAGGTTGGGAACTGCTGATTGAGGGCTCAGTGTCTGTTATTCTAAAAGTGTATTAATTCTGGTTTAAGCACTTGGGCTTTCAGGCCAGTTATTTTACATTAAGAGGGTTCGTGGTCTGCACTCTTGTGGGAGGAGAGGCTGGACTCTGCCCTTCTGAGCTGGGAATTTCTGGTTAAAGGCTTATAGTGCATGCATATCTGAACTGCTTCTTACTGAAGTTGGTGCGCCTTGTTTGCTGTGGCATAGACTGGATTCGGGCCTGCTGGATCTAGCTTTGTTTGTGTAACTTGAGCACTAATCCAGGCATTTTCTAAAGTATTCAATTGTATTTATTACTGCTTGGTAGTAACTTGATTAAAGTGTAGCTATCATTCTATGTCTTTTGGATTAAGCACTTGGGCTTCAGACCAGTTGTTTTACATTAGGAAGGTTTGTGGCATGCACTGTGGTGGCAGGACAGGTAGCTTTCATCCTTCTAAGTTGGGAACTGCTGATTGAGAGCCCAGTGTCTGTTATTCTTAAAGTGTATTAGTTCTGGATTAAGCACTTGGGCTTCAGGCCAGTTATTTTACATTAAGAAGGTTCGTGGTCTGCACTCTTGTGGGAGAAGAGGCTGGACTCTGCCCTTCTGAGCTGGGAATTTCTGGTTAAAGGTTTATAGTGCCTGAATATTTGAACTGTATCTTACTGAAATTGGTACACCTTGTTTGCTGTAGCATAGACTAGATCCAGGCCTGCTGAATCTAGCTTTGTTTATATGCTTGTTGTTTGTTTGCTTGTTATTTCCCTGGAACGCTAATTCCACCTAATACGCGCTTCTCAGCTTCTGTGGATCACTAGTGATATCTGCATTGCTTACTGTACTTATTTCCTTGTTTCACTTGAAAGAAAGTTACTGTTTGTCGTTTTTGCATTTAAGTTACATGTAACACATTGCACTTAAGTTACCTGGCACTTATAAAGGAATTCCCAATATTATTCTAGCATGTCCAAAGGTCAGTTGTCAGTCTCCTCTCCGGTCCAGCTGGTGAATCTGGGAATCTTGAGGCAATGTTACAACTGCCGCATGTACACAGACAACCCTCTCCTCCTCCCAACAAATTCCAACACATGTGAGAGATGCAACAATATAGCCAAACTGGAGGCTAAGCTCTCTCAACTCAGTACTGGCATAACCAGTCAGGAGAAGGAAACCACACTCACTACAATTCCAGTCTCACATAGACCTACCACAACAGCAAACCAAACACATAATCACACAAAAACATACTCGGAGGCTCTAAATAAAGATCTGCCTAAGCAGCAGAGACCTCCAAAGCAGACACCCAAGCAACCGCTACCCCAAAACAAAACACGTGCAACATATATCTCACAAAGCCAGTGTGCCGAACAGTCACAGCCCTTAAGACTAAACAACACACCTGATAAACTTGTAATAGGTGACTCTATCGTCAGGCACACTGACGTCCCGCTCACCAGGCTGAACAAGGAGAGGGTCACGGTGAGCAGCCTGTCGGGTGCTAGGATCCGCCACAGAACACAAGCACTCAGGTCACTCCAAGGCAAGTACAAATATGACTCAGTCATTGTCCATGCTGGTGTGAATGACCTGAGACGTACCTCCCTGGACTACATGAAAAGAGACATAGAGGAGCTCTCTGAACATGTAGCCCAGGCCGGTATGACCCTGACCTTGAGTAGCATCTTACCCTCACCAAGAATGATGCCACAATATGAAGACAAGATGATCAATTTCAACAATTGGCTTAAGTACTGGTGTCATTCAAAGGGGATCCAATGCCTGTCAGCTTGGGATGATATGCTCGACAAGCCACGATGCTTCACTAGGGACGGCTTGCACCTGTCACCCCTGGGCTTTCGGATATTGGCAAAGGCTCTTGCTACCCGCATAGTGCCTTTTTTAGGCAAGGCTCAAAGACAAACCCACCTCCATAGGTATCACAAGGGATAAGAAACTAAGAGTAATGCTACTCAATGCCAGAAGTCTAAACCTCAAGATGCACGCACTCAAAACTCTCCTTAGCATGGAGAACATCGATATCTGTGCAGTAACAGAAACCTGGTTCAGGGCTCCCGAGAGCACCCCAGCACTACCAGGTTATACCTCATACCATGCTTTTCGCCCCAAAACTTGGACCGAACCACAAAAGGAGGGGAGTATCGATATTCATCAAAGATACCCACACCTCCAGGTTGGTGGCAAAGCACGAAGCATCAGAGACCATCCATGTGCAACTAACAGTGGGTAAAACTGCCTTCCAGTTTATAGCCTGCTACAGACCACCCTCCCAAACCCAGGAACCCCACTCGGCCTTCCTGAGAACACTGGAAAATATGAAGGTCTCTCCAAACACCATTATATTGGGCGACTTCAACTACCCAAACATAGACTGGGAGCATTACTCTAGCTCCAACACCCTAGCCCAAAGGTTCCTAGAATTTATAAACTCAAATGCTATGGAACAACTTGTTACCACTCCCACAAGAGGGGAAAACATACTGGACCTGATCATCACCAACATGGGGACTCTATGCTCCAGACCAGAAGTGTATCCCTCACTGGTAAGATCAGACCATAAACTAATCTCACTGGATATTCACATCCCGACCCCACTCCTGCCCAGAAAACCACAGTGAAAAACTTTTCTAAAGCAAATTTCACACTCCTCAAAACCGAGGTGGAATCCTTCAAAGCCCCCGGGCCTGTGGAAAATACGGCCCAGACCGCAGAATCCTTTATAAACGCATTCTATGAACACCTTCAGGAATGCATGGATCATGCGATCCCAAATAAAACCAAGACCCAATCCTCCAAAGGCAGATGTCCTGTCTGGTGGACCCCAGCCATAAACAAACTATACAATAGAAGGAGGAAGCTACTAAATGATAGAGCAAAATCCCAAAAAGGGAAGGATCACTGATCAGTGTTAGCAAAAAACTACGGGCACTCATAAAATTGTCTAAGGCCAGCTTCGAGAGAAAAATTGCACAGGACACTAAGGATAATCACAAGGCTTTCTTTAGTTATGTTAGGAACCTGGGTGGTAATTCCCAGATATGCTCAGAATTAGTCCAAAATGACAACGTAATTAACAATGTAATTAACACCCACCCAGCGGTGTTATGAAGCCTGACGCCTCAGGCGGAGGGCCTCTACACCCCTGAAAGGGCATTAATTACACATTAACAAACACCCTGGAGGGCATTATTGTGCTGAGACAATTGTGTTTCACTATTTATTTTTTTTAGTGCTATATTATTTTTTTATATATTTTTAATGGAAAATAGTTCCTCTGCCTACTGTTTCAAACTTGCTGTAGTATATGTTAATGATGTTGGAGGAAGCATTTTACATCAAATATATATTAAAAAAATAATATAGTGCCTAAAAAAATAATAAGCAAGTGAAACACAACAATTTTACATACAGACCATTCTCTCCCATACACACACACACAGTCTCTTCTGCTTTCACACACATATACATATACACACAGTCTCCTCTGCTTTCATACACACATTCACTCACACAAAATCTGTCTCACCCTCTTTCTCAGTCTCTGACAGTCTCCATCTGCTTTCACACACACACAGTCAGTCTCTCTCTCAATCCCTTTCACAGACAGCCTCCTCCTTCCATACATGCATTCACTCACACATCACTCTGGCTTTCTCTCTCACTGTCTGCATCCACCCCTCTCTCTCTCTCTCTCTCTCTCACACACACACACACACACACACTGTCTCTGCTTTCATGCACCCATTCACACACACACATGCAGACAGAAACACACACTCGATTGCGCTCTCTCTCTCTCTCTCTTACTCAGGTACACGCATACACTCACATACATGCTCTATTTTATTTTATTTTTTTTTATTTTTTATTTTGCACTCATTAAACAGCAAAAGCGCTGCTTAGCGAGTATAAAATAGTGGCTCACTGACTCTCACTTTCACTGACATGCACACATACATTCACACACAGACACACACGTACCTTTTTTTGTTGATGTCTTCCTTTTGATATATTACACTCGCTAAACAGCAAGAGTAAAATAATGGCAGCCATTCTGTTTCCTTATTCTGAGCTCCACGGCGGCTTGATAAACTGCTGTGAAGCGGCGGACTCATTTTTCAGCGGGCATTACTTGTACATTAATACCCTGCTGGAGAATGTCCGTTCTCTAATCAGGGTATTGATGTATAGTTTGCACATTGTCTAAAGTTACATAATAACTGTTAACAGATTCAAGTTACTAGTAAGCAACATTATACAAAATACAAAAATCATTTGCATCCAGGTACAATATAAACATGTTGATATACAATTAGAATTAGGCTTTCTTTTCCTTAAATTTCATCTTGTAGCTGAGGATGCATAAGACTGAGAGAGAGAAGAGTTAAATTAAGTGAAGATAGATATTTCAAAGTGTTAAAAGTTGTTAGGAGAGGTTTCTAGTTTCATGTAATGATGGAAGAATTATTTGAGCAAGTACAGAGCCATAGTTTGGAGAGGTATTCTTGCAGAGACTTCTTGTAAATGGTGTGGTTAGAAGTGGTTCTGATTGTTTTTCATACTAAACATTTAATGACTGTTAATATGAATCACATTACCAGTGATTATAACATGCCTGTGATTTCAGTCAGTGAACTGTATGCTAGAATCATCCTTCATTGTCCTTTTGTTACTAAACTTTCCCTTGCTTATGTATTGTTGATTTAATTATCTGATGCTGTTGAGTGTGTGCACACTCACTTCTGAACCTCTGGTTTGTCCTGCACACTCTTGGTTACATCACCCATCATGCACACTCATATGGTCATGCACTTGCTTTAACTACATGGCCACAAGCTTGTGCTGTAGGCCCAAGGTGAGGTTCCTCATCATTCTGTGTGCCTTGGCTTCTTGAATATTTGATTAAAAATGCCTCTCATTGTACTAACGTGGTTGATCACGTTATCTTCTGCATGATGTAGATATGACATTAATGAATCACCAGGAATGTATTCCTACATGAAAGTAAGATTTTAAATAGTTGTAAAAATTTAATTGAATTAATTGAAATATTGTTTCTTTAAAATTCAATATATAGCTGCTTCCCTACCTTTAAAGATAAGGACACAGTCTGAAATTGTTATAAGCAATTGTCTTGATAAATTCATGAACATTTCTTAAAATATGTCATAGCCTTCTGGAGGTGCAACCTTTCCTTGAGAGACCAGACAAAAAGAGTCCTAAACCAGTCAGTTATAAGGTTACAATGTCAATCAAATGACAATAGAATGCAGCTCGGCCTAAAACACAATGTTTTTGAGAATTTACTATTGCACAGTGACAGAGAGAAATGAGATGATAGAAATCAGACTCCATACAGGGGGAGAACAGTGTTGCATAAGATGACTAAGGATTGTAATGTTGGACAAAAATAAGAATCGTAACAGTAACAGTAGTATTAGCATTGAGCTAAGTTTCTGTCTGCACCCAGACTTCAAATGTGGTATATATTCAGTATAGTCCCATAGTAGTGTATTACGTTCTTCCCCCGTTTGATGCAGTTTAGTCTAGAACCATGTAACTGTTGCAGTTTGCCTAGAACTGTGTGGATGGTGCAGTTTTCTCTCTTTATGGAAGTAAACAGAACAAGTTTCTGTAGTCATTACATAATGTCTTATTTTGTAATCCTGCTTTCTACAGTATGTTTGTAGCAAGAGTTGGTACCTAGGATTAAAGAGAAAACAAGTTTCTGTTGCTACCTAGCAGTGTTACTCTTAGAAAGTTCAATTGTATTGTAGCTTATGTCTGATGACAGTCATAAACAATACATTTCAGCTGCTAAGACAGCAATTCATTGTGGATATGTAGAGTCTAATTGTAGATAAGAAGCCAAATTCAGTGAATGTTTATTTGTGCAGGTCATTGTGATTTCATAAATCTCTTTGATGGTTAATGATCAGAAAGCAGATAATCTGTGAAAGTGCTTGGTAAGCATCTATTGCAGCGATATTCCTCATATATCGTCTAAAGCCACATTACTGTTTCCATTTATCTGATTGTTAAACAAATAAGTGAACTGGTCCAAAGAGCATTTTCAGTCATGAGCTGAGCTGAAAGGAACACAGATGTACAGTAGTATATGTAGTAATGCAGAGCTGTGCACGGTATAGAAGTACAACACTGAATAAATATATAGCAGACAAAGTGACAGCTTTGTGCAAAATAGGTGCTATACAGGTTGTCTTAAGTTCCTAGTATGCTGGTGCTACTTTTCATGTTTCGTTGCCAAGCAGGGCAATTCAAGAAATTGCCCTACAAAAGTTAACTGTTCTACTCAGCAAGTGCTCACTGTCACTTTAAGACATGCTGTTTCTGAGAAAAATATCTACATAATTAAGTTCTTAAGTCAGACTTACAGTACTAGTGCTGAGCAATGTGGCATTAATCATTTATTGTAAATGTGTGTATGGTAAGTATTTGCCAGTCAGCACAAGTCAGGAATGAATACAAATCCATACCTCTTAACCACTCAGAGCAAGAAATCTGGGCAAAGCCATAAATAAAATTGCGACAAAGGCCTAAAAATAGGGACAAATTTTAAATATTGCTCATACAAACTAAGAAAGTTAATAGAATAACAAGTTTTGCATTAGCATGAATTTTATGATGGATATGAAGTCTGAAACTCAAATGTCTCATTATTTTCTAACTTCAATCTTTAATGATTTACCACTTATTTGTAAGAAAACTACAATTTTATGAAAAATGGATCAAAAATATGAGGCCAAAATCTAAGACATTCTGCAAAAGTCTGTGCCGTTGAGAGGTATGCCTACAACGTAAATGTTAAGTGTTCTGTACTCTTACTTAAAATGTGTATTAAGATCAAGGCACTAATTTAGGTCAGGATAACCTGATAGCATAGTAAACTGATAGTCTATGATCTTGTATAATGTGGCTTAATTTTAGAGATAAAGAAATCAAAACACAAGGAATTCATAGACCAAAGAGAATATTGCCAAAAAAATCCAAAAAACACAAGGAAACACTTTTTTCACTTAAGTAGTAATAAAATGCAAAGCTTTCGAGAAACAATCTCTTCCTCAGTGCTAATAACAAACATTACACAACCTTCAATTTAAAAACTAATCGTGTTTAAAAAGGACTAGTCAGAACACAGCCAACAGTAAAAACACTAAAAAAATTTGATGACAAAGTACAATCGGATATGTGAACGAGTTTAATGGGCATATTGCGTTTATTAAAAGTATTATTTGAACCATCTGGTCTATTCTTACTTCTGCTCCAGAGATTCAGATTATTACTGGAAGTATTCCTAAACTCATACATAAGAGAGAAACAAAACTTAAGCAGAAGCTTTGTTATAAAGAAAACAAAATACATTCTTTGAAAATTATAACTAGGTCAGTTGTACCTTGCTTTGACTGTTACTTTTGTATATATATATATATATATATATATATATATATATATATATATATATATATATATATATATATATATATGTTAATAGTTTTAAGCACCCAGGTACAAATATTTTCTTTATTTTAACTGTTTTGCTACTTGTAAGACTATGAATGTAGAGTACTTGGCATCTTGTGAACAATATAGTTGTTTTTATATAACAAAAATTAATCAGATTTCAAAAGAAAGCATATCGGAACATCTTTCTGATATGGGTAGACAATTATGACCAGTGCTGTGGCTAAATATTTGAACAAAAGTGGCAATGATTATAAGTTTACATTTACAGTCATTGCCACTTTATGTCCCAATATTTGAAGGAGAGATATGTGTTTAAAAACTGAATATGAGAAGTACAAATGGATTAAGTATTTATTTTATTTTATTGCTTGCATATGAATATACCAAATTAAATAATACTGTATAAAAACAGTTCTACCTTTACAATTTTAAAAATATATTTAATTTTCCATATAAGTATTGTAAAACAAAATTTGTATGAATTTTCCTGTCAGCTATGTTCCAATTGGTCCTTTTTAATCACAATTGTTATTTAAACTCAAAGGTATGCAATGATTGCTATTACCACTGAGAAAGACATTGTCTCTTGAAAGCTTTGCATTTTATTATTTTAATAAATTATCTGAAGCAGAGAGAGGTTTTTTTTTTTTTTAATTTTATAAGTAATTGGCTTGAGTGAGTTTCCTAATATTCACCAGTATGTTTTCTAGTTAATGTTTGTGACACATTTCCTAGATACTTTCTTATTCAGTAAAGAAAATACATAATCCATGTAGTTCCTCTCATGGATTTTTGTATCTTGACATGGTAAACTTGCTCCATAGCCAAAAGCAGATCATCTACTGTTTGGATTGATAAGACAGCTAAGATAGCCAGCATATTAGAATGGATTTTAGTAGCAAACATAAACCGACAGCTCCACTTGTACTCAGATTTCATTAGTGACCACCACTGACCATTTTTAATATAGAACTATGGATAGCCTCCAGCCAGCATTAAACTCATAAAAGTGTTCAGTTATTAAAATCATGAAGAAAGGCCACCTAAACCAGCTTATCCACAGGTACTGGAGACATTTGCTATCACTTCCAACTGTTTATATAAGGCTCAAAACTTTTTAAAATAGTTAACTAACATTATCTTAGGCAATGTAGCACCCTCTAAATCGTTTAGAGTAAAACATACAAGTCAACCCAGGATATCTGGAGAACTCAAAAATAATACTAGACAGGACCAAGCCTTGAGCAAATTAACAAAAGATAGATTTTATGTGATTTTGACTAATATAGAGTACTCAAAAATATGTGTAAAATGCCATAAAAGATCAGAAAAACATTCTTCAACATTGTCTACCTCAATTACTCCTCACCAAAACACTTTTGAAATGTACATAGTAAACTAAAATTATGGATTCTATACTTCAGGTTCTGCATCACCACTTAAAACTGGCAAGCAAACTGTTTGAAAATGCCATTTGTGATTTCACCAGTCCCAAATCCTATGACACGCAGGTATGCTCCTGCAGACAGTAACTACTCACCTTGATCTGACTTTTTGCAACCAGAAAAGCTGTTATTCAAAATATTTGGAAGGAAGAACATACCATCTCCTTGCAAGAAAAGAAACCTGAACATTTCAACTTCAAGTCAGTTGCTGTTCTTAGAACATTAGCAAAATGTTTACAGCAAGAAGTCCCACAACAGAAGACAAATTATTAAAAAATTGTCATTGTGAATTTTTCAAGACTTCTCTGTAAATGCAGCACTACTGTCATTCACTAAATACATAAGATGAAAGTTTTATTAAACAGAAGCTCTATCAGGTCTGTTCATAGGTAATTACTAGACTACCTACCCTTGCAGGCCATTTTAAGGCTAGTAAATTTAATTTTCAAAGGTGAGAATTAAAACCTGTACCTTGTGTCCCTCAGATAAACACCTTAACCATTATGCCAACCCCCAACCCGGTTCTTAGATGTCTCCAAAGCGTTAGACACAATAATGAACACAGGGCTGATTCACAGACTTAAATCATTTGGCTCTAACCCCAACACACTGAAATGATTTCAGAGCTGCCAGGATGACAAAAAGAAGAGGAAATCAACATTCATTGCTATATATCATTAACAAATGAGTTCCTCAGGGATCTATCCTAAAACCATCATTATTCAGCCTATACATACATTCACAGCTTGACCGCTGTGGTCGATTACAGGTCATATGGTATGCTGATTACTGTGAGTGTGCCTGCATTCTGTGAAGGACCAGTCAGCCTCAAGTAAAAAAAGTAAATGCCTTCAGACTATATTCATTTTATTAGGAAATGTCTTAAAGACTCACACTATCATCTTGAATCCTAACAAAATACCTCCATCCTGATTAATAATAACATCTAGAAGACCACCAACTCTCCCATGCTTCAAATGAAGACATGTACATCAGACATTATTCTGTTTTCAAGCAAAATTAAATATTTAGGATACATTATAGTTGATATTGTCTCAGCAGAAGTATAAATACATTTTCAAAGTCAATAATAATAATAATAGTACCCTGAACTCTCTTTCTTTCTCTACTGTATCACACATTATCTTATTTTCTGAGCGTGTGCCAAATTTGTGACTTCAGTAATCCATTCCTGACTATTCCATGGTTGTGTTTCGTACAGAGGAATCTCTTCTGATCTCATCTTTAAACTCAGTCTTATCATAAAACTGCTAAATTTATAGAATGATGCCTCCAAAACTCAACATTGTTCCGCCCTACAAACCTTATACTGAGTCTCCTTTAATAATGAAATTACTACCTACTAAGCAGTGTACACCTATTCTTTCATATAAACAACACAACTCAGTTTAATTATGGCAGTAACATACCCCCAAAGGGAACTCATGATGATCCAATAAAATGTTGACAAAACCACTTAGACTATTAACTTTTATGGTGGTTATTTTGGAAATTATGTGGTAGACATCTAAAACAAACTATACTGTGACATCACAAACATTGTCCACAGTAACTCTTTCAAAAAAAACAACTTCTCATACAATTATTTTTTTTTTAAGTGCAGCTGTTGACTACCAAGGACATGCTGTAATTTAGCACACTGTTTTTTTTCTGTTCAGTCTAAGTTGTACAGTTAAAAGCAGAATTAACAGAGTGATCCACATATATATTAATTGTGTTGTAATGTTGTGCACATATGAACTTATTATTATAAAGAGCAATTAATTGTTCAACATTTATATCAGTTTTGGACAAATCATTTTACCTCTCAGTATTTTACTCTGTTCTCAACTCCCAATTCAATAACATTTCAGTCTGCATTTTGATAAGATGCATGGATTTCTACTTTGTAAATGCAATATTTACCCTAAACTAACATTATTTCTATGATTAAAAATGTGCCTAGTAGGATCACAATGTGCCTGCCGCTGGTACCACTCATAGTGTAATGTGGCTCAAAGTTCATTACTAAATAATGTGGAAAGTCTCAGCTGTTTCACTGTTATTTAGTAACCCTGCTTACCCTATAAAAAGGACCTGTGGTGAAGGAGAATTCTCAGTTGCAGCCTGAAGTGTGACAAGGAAAATGAAGGAGCAGAGAGATTACACTTATTAAGATGTGACAACATGGGAAAACAAGTAAGCTGTTTTAAAAGGACTACTGCAGTGATGAAATCCATTTTTAACCATAAAAGGGGTGAAAATGTCTGTTTAGGACAGCAGAAAAAAGGGGCAGCAAGCAGAGGAGACTAATCAAAGGAAACAGGAAAGATAAGGATGGGATTGGGGAGATGGAAGGATGGTAGACTTTTGAGGGTAGGTGCCTATTTATTTATTTATTTTTTGAAGAAGGGAAGTTGAGAATGGATGTCAGGGAAGGTAAAGATATGGCGAAAGGCTGAGGGTAAGAAACAGGAGCAAATATGCAGACATATAGACAAGACTGACAGGGGATTGTTTACATACTTTGGGTGTGGGAGACAGTAGATGGAGGGACACACAAAGGGGACACTGCTGATGTAGAGGAATGTCCAACAAACACAGGAGGTCACTGGCACACAAAGGGAGGGAATACTGGAATGGGGGTTAGGGTGGCCTTCCATATTGCATAGCCAATGTTATATCCAAGGTGAAGTCAGATAGCACCCTAACCACTCTGTGCCTTGTCACGACGTGACTCTGCAAGCCAAAGAGAGGTCTTTCTAGGTATCACATGTTGGGTTTTCAGCTGCTGGTATATCAAATTATCCACCATTTCCATCAGCTGTCAGCATGTGATATAAACCTGATTCCAGCAGTATCACTGGATGGAACAATGGCAC
The DNA here is from genome assembly GCF_019279795.1 of Protopterus annectens. Taxonomy (NCBI): domain Eukaryota; kingdom Metazoa; phylum Chordata; order Ceratodontiformes; family Protopteridae; genus Protopterus; species Protopterus annectens. The sequence goes on from NC_056725.1 coordinate 414,209,032, forward strand.
TTCCAGCAAGTGAAGCAGGAGAGGTGGCCTTCTTACTGTCCCCAGCTGCACCCACTGGGGAGGTAGCTCAGGATGCAGGTATAGAACATACATGGGATATTTGGGCCTGTGAAGGGACTGAAGACAGTGGCCTTACTAACACTGCAGTGGCTGCTGTCATACAAAATGATGAAAGAAATGGACAGAAATAAAATGGCAAACAGAACATGACCACAAAAGGAAGGTGTGAAATCCTCACTCTGGGCCAGTAATCAAGGAGCCTGAATCCTCACCACTGAAACTGGAGCGGGACTTTCACTTGGAATACAAATGCATACACTCACTATTTTTAGATGCAGACCTCTTGGCATGAAGCACAATTTCCCTTAAGAGCACACAGGGAACTCTCTCTGCCTGGGGTCTGGGTTTCTCTTTCTTTCTCTCCCCAGGTCCACAATAAGGCTCCCCACTGACACAGCTTCAAAGTTAAGTCCTCAGCTGAGTGCCCAAGCCAAATCCTCCACCACTCTCACTGTGAAACCAGTACTTTGTGTCCCTGCCTAAGTAGCTGACATGCACTCTTTGAGATTTAACTCACACACACACACACACACACACACACACACACACACACACACACACACACACACACACACACCTGAGAATTAATTGAATTACCTGCTCTACCAACTTTCCCCAGACTATAAGGTAGATTCACTACCACCAGTCAGTTACTATAAGGTTCTTAAAAGGGTATCCAATTATACTGAGTGAAATTAATATTAACACAAATGGTAATGTTGAACAGGCAGGCAGGCTTTCAGAAGTGGCCAGAGTTATCACCAAATCAATATGTACAAATACTCTCAAAATTGAAATATTTTCTAAAAAGGACCAGCCACAATGAAAAGTTTAAATGTATTTAATAATAATAATAAAAGAATATGAAAATACTAAATATCTATTTACAGTAAACACCAGCGTTTCAGTCACAGAGAATATTAAAAATAACACTGATGGAAATTTTCACAGTTATACAAAACCGTATTTAGCTAGTCTCACTATCTATTCCTGATTGACTAAAACAATTACTGTTCCTGCTTAATGAACTGTTCCTATTTACTGAATAGAGCAAGGCAAGATGATGTGGGTGAGTAGTCCTTGTTGTCAGATCCATGACAGAGTACAGAATGCTCCTGAGACTTCAGTCTCTTCTAATATTAAACATTATTTCTGTACAGAATAACATCAGATACATCTGGTCATCTGACTTCTGTTTCCCATGCAACCACCACTGCCAGAACCTGTCAGGGTTTAGCACCTACATGTTAACATACACACAGAGTATTGCATAGATGTGGCACAGCTGCTGGAAGTCATAAAACATAAAACCACTCCACATCCTACTGGAGCTACAAGCTATTCTCTAGTACAGACATTGCATCTCTGGCTCCCTTCAAAACTGTGGCATAACATCTTTACGGCTTAACCCATAAATTAATTTAATTTCAAGAATATATTTTTAAAGTCAGGTGGATTAACCTCTTCCCTTCCAGTATATGCTGTTACAATGTATACATTTAATTCAGTTACAATAATACATCTACATTGCTTTTCCTTCCAGCGAGGCATATTGTTTATACATTTTAATACAAGCAAACTTCACAAATACATTTTTAGCACAAGCAGCTGTGTAAATCAGTTTGATATACAAATGACATATAATTATTTACAAAATTCCAGCTAGCTGTGCTGGCATATGTTACAAATTCACTGCCCCACTTCTCCTGGCATGGCTGGCAGTACCTCCTATCATCACATCCCTCCTCCCTTTGAAGACTCAAGCTAATTTTTCTTTTGCCACTTGAGAAACATTGCTTCAGAGGAATGAGCCTATCTGGGGATACATTATCCCATACCCTGTCTTATGAGCCCATCTGCATTGGCATTGCTAACCCCACTATGGTGCTGCACTGTCATATCATATGCCTGCAACCTTAGGCTCCACCATAGTAACTTGGCATTTTACTGGTTGGCTCAGTGTAGCCATAAATACCCCTCAAACTCCTCCTACCTCCTACTGCAAATACTTAACAACAGGGCCTCCCTAGCATGGTAAGGTTTCATCATGTTAACATTGTAAAGTTTGTGTCCTGCTCCTGCCTAGCAGGTTTACCATGTAGGTAACATCACTGACCTTCCTTACCACTTCAAAGGGTCCCTCCCAAGCTGCCTGCAACTTAATGTGCCTACAAGAATGGGCACCATACCCTGCTATCCCAAAGCATGCTGTTGGGCTTGAGAATTCCTGTCATACCAGACCTTTCTCTCCTGCTGGGCTGCTGCCAGGTTCTCCTGGTCCAAGCCCATGAGCTCCCTAAGCCTTGTCCTAAGGTATAGAACATATGCCACAACAGAATCCTTGTAGGATTCACACTCACCCTCTCACTCATCACAAATCAAATCTAAAGGCCCCCTCACCCTATGCCTATACAGCAACTCAAAGAGTGAATAAACTGTGGCTTCCTGGGGTACCTGTCTGTATGCAAACAGCAGATTAGGCAGATATCTGCCCCACTCTCTCTTAAATTGGTCTTCAAATGCCTGTAGCATGGTTTTCAGTGTAGAGATTAACCTCTCCAGAAGACCATTAGTCTGGGGGTGGTAGGGGGTGGTCTTTAGGTGCTTCACCCCACAGCACTCTCACAGACAAGCCAGAGGGTCTGACATGAAATTGGCACCTCTGGCAGTCAGTACTTCTCTTGGGAAACTTACCCTGCTGAACATCTCTAAAAAAGCATTTATCACCTTCTCTGTCTCAATGGGGGACAGAGCTGCCATCTCACGGTATCTAGTAGCATAACCTACAACCACCAGGATATACTTCTTCCCTGTGGAACTTGGGTTAATCAGAGGCCCCACAATATCCATAGCTACTCTCTGACTCCTCAATGACAGGCAAAGGTATTAAAGGAGCTTTAACCTTGTCTCCTGCCTTGCCTACTTTCTGGCACTGCTCACAGGTCCTGCAGTACCCTGTTACATCTCTTGTAATCCCAGGACAATAACAGTTCTGCATAATATGTCTCTTGATACACTTTATGCCCATATGTCCTGCAAAAGGAATGCTATGGTCTATGGCTAGAAGTGCCAGATGGTAGACTCTAGGCACTACCAACTGCTGTATTACCTTACCCTCTAGCTCTCCCTCAGGGGTCCACTCTCTATACAGTAACCTTTTGTTCCAGTATACAGAATCCCCTTTTCATTGAGAATCAGGTGCTTCCTTAGCTACCTCTCTCAAGCCTCTTAGTGCAGAGTCTGAGAGCTGAGCCTGTCTTAGCTCTACTTTTGTGACTCTTCCCAGCTCCCCTTCCACAGGAAATCTGGAATCCTCTGACAGAGGTGACTGACTGTCAGCCTGGGTACTACCACTCACCCTGCTCTTGCAGTCACTTGGTCCAAGGGAAAATCAGTACCCACCAGCAGCTGTGGCGCACCTTCAGGCTCATTACTGCAGGGTATCTCCCTTCCTGAAATAGCCACCTCACCAACCCTGGCTTCAGGTATGCGGTCTGTCTGGGTCTCCCCCAGGCTACCAGACCCACATGCCTGTCTCCAAGCCTGACTGTGTGTAACTGCATGCACACAAGATACTGCATTATCAAAATCATTCCCTATTATGACACACCCACTTGTTTGCTTCCTTTTCCACCCTCCCAGTCAAGGTGATCCCTGGCCAAAGGCATTTGGAATGGGGTCCCTCCTAAAGCTCTGACTGGAGTGGATTGCCCAAGCAAGTACTGTTAACAACCACTGCAGGCTTTACAATGGTTATGACAGAGGCCGTGTCCCTCTTAGCAGTGGCCTCTTTTTCATCCACTAAGATACAATGTAACATCTTGTGATAGTTTGGTACTCCTGTTGTCTTCAGACAATGTACCTCTATCATACTGTTATTCCCACTTGCTGGCTCCCCCACTTTTTATTCCCCACTTTGCCTCTGTGAAAATCTATATGCTACACGGACCCACCAGTTCCATTTAAAACATTTAACCCATGATCCTGTCCATGTACCTGAACTAGTGGCTTCCCTGTTACTGGCAGACTCTGTTGGGGTGATTTAGACTGCCCAACATGGGTTCCCTTATATCCATGTGTAGCATTGGGTATTCCTTTATTGTGCAGTGATGCCCTACTTGCTCAGTAGAGATCCCCTTTTTTCCCCAGCTCATCTGCAGAGTTGCATTCTTGATCTGTCAACTAAATTCTAATGTCCTCAGGCAAACTGCTAAGAGCTTCTTCCCTCACCAAAAGGTCTGCTATCCCTTCAAAAGTGGTGACTTGACACCCACTCACCCACTTATGAAAATAAGTGCTTAACTCAGCAATATAATCACACAAACTTTCATCTGCTTTGCGCCTCTGCTTACAAATTTTTTTTCTGTAGGCTTCAGGTGTTAACTTAAAACATTCAAGTAAACAACATTTGACTTTTTCATAATTCAAACAATCAACATAAGACAATTTAGAAACATCAGTTACAGATTTACTATGGAGTAAGGAGGTCAGGAACCATACACCGAGCTCGTGGTCAACATTATACTGTTTTGTTTACACACCCTTTCAAATATATAGATAAAACTATCAAAATTATCACCTTCTGTAAATTGTGGAAGAAATTTACTGACCTTTATTGCTTCTGGGGTTCAGTTATTCCCTTCCGCATTATCTCCATGACCCTGATGAAACGTCAGCATCTCCCTCTCATGTTGACACTGCTTCTTATTTTCTTCAGCTTCCAAATGCCACAGTCTCTCATTTTCTTCAACTTCTAAATGCCACAATCTCTGCTGATTCGAATTCCATCTGTTTTGTCTGCCTACGTCTCCCCGCTGATTCTAATTTCATACATTTGGCCTCCAGTTCAAGTCTCTTTAACTCCATTTGCCTGCTTTCCCTGACAAAACTAAACTAACAAAAAATAAAAACTGCTGCGATATGAAACTCAATGTCTACCTCCTGGCTGCTTGAGACTACGCCTTTAGTGACAACTGCTTACAGGCTACAGAAGTTCAATATTCTACCACTGCCACCAGTATATGATGTCCACACTCTGGGCCAGTAAACAAGGAGCCTAAATCCTCAGCACTGACACTGTTGAGAGGCATTCACTTGGAACACAAATGGATACAATCAGTATTTCCAGCACAATTTCTCTCAAGAGCACACAGGGAACACACTCAGCCCAGGGTCTGCATTTCTCTCTGTCTCTCCTCAGGTCCACAATAAGGCTCCCCACTGGCACAGCTTCAGAGTTACATCCTCAGCCAAGTGCCCAAGTCAAGTCCTTCACCATTCTCTCTGTGAAACCAGTGCTTCATGTCCTTGCCTAAGTAGCTGACACGCACATTCTTTGAGATTTAACTTTTACACACACACACACACACACACACACACACACACACACACACACACACACACACACACACACACACACACACACACACACACACACACACACACACACACACACACACACACACACACTGGGAAAGGCTGGCACAGATTACCCGCTCTACCAACTTTGCCCAGTCTATAAGGTAGATTCACTGCCACCAGTAAGTTACCATAAGGTTCTTAAAAGGGCATCTGATTATACTGAGTGAAATTAATATTAATGCAAATGGTAATGTTGACCAAACAACCAGACTTTCAGGAGTGGCCATTGTTATCACCAAAGCAATATGTGCAAATACTCTCAAAACTGAAATATTTTCTAAAAAGGACTAACCACAATGAAAAGCTTAAATATATTTAATAATAAATAATAAAATACTAAATATTTATTTACAGTAAACACCAATGTTTCATTCACAGGGAATATTAAAAATAACACCTATGGAAATTTTCACACAGTTACAGATAAACAGTATTTAGCTAATCTCAATATCTGTTCCTGCTTGACTAAAAGAATTACTGTTCCTACTTACTGAATAGAGAAAGACAAGATAATGTAGGTGAGTGGTTCTTATTGTCAGCTCCAAGACAGAATACAGAATGCTCCTGAGACTTCAGTCTTCTCTAATGTTAAACATTATTTCTGTACAGAATGACATCACATACATCTGATCACCTAACTTCTGGTTCCCATGGAACCCTCACTGCCAGAACCTGTCAGGGTTTAGCACCTACTTGTCACCATACACACAGATACAGCATTGCACAGATATGGTGCAGCTGCTGGAAGTCATAAAACCATTCCACTCTTCCTACAGGAGCTACAACCTATTCTCTAGTACAGACATTTCATCTCTGGCTCCCTTCAAAACAGTGGGATAACATCTTTATGGCTGAACCCATAAAGTAATTTAATTTCAAGAATATTTTTTCAAAGTCAGATGGATTAACCTCTTCCCTTCCAGTATATGCTATTGCATTGTATACATTTAATTCAGTTACAATAATACATCTACATTTCTTTTTTTTCTAGCAGGGCACACTGTTGATACATTTTAATACAAGCAAACCTCACAAATACATTTTCAGCACAAGCATCTGTACAAATCAGTTTGATATACAAGTGTCATATAATTATTTACAAAATTCCAGCTAGTTGTGCCGGTATATGTTGCAAATACACTGCCCCACTTCTCCTGGCATGGTTGGCAGTACCTCCTATCATCACAAAAGTATAATGACAAAGGATAGGAGAGGAGACAGAAAGAACATTTGCATAATATACAGATAGGTGATATATGAATACATTTACTGAATTACTGCATACTTCTGTATCATAAAGGCACAATCTGACTTATTGCAAGAAAGTATTATATAAATGCCTTCTTATGTTAGGATGTGCTATCTGAATGGGGGGAAGCAAGTATTAGTCCTGATGTATGTAGATGTGGCTGCAAAATTTGTGGGAAAGAATACTGAGCTGCTTATAGACTGCAATTAGAACATGACGAGCCAGTGCTGACCTGCATACTATACCTATCCTATTGTTGAACTGTAGCAGGTATATTAAGAAGCAAGCTGCAAAGTTCAAATGCAGACAGTATGTATAACTCTATCACTCATATTCAGAACAGCACCCAATGCATAATACAAATAACCTGTACATCTTAATGTAGACAGTCTAACCTGTCTATGGTCATAAACATGCATGCCATCGGCAGATAGCTAATACACTAATATACACCCATAAGACAATTATGATTACAAAACTAAATTAAATAATTCACACCCCTCCACCTAAAGGCTCATTCCATTCTGCTGTGATTCAGAAAACAATGTTTGTATGGCCTCCTGAGCTATAAAAAAGAATAACATTTTATGCCTGCAATACACATCCATCATGCAGACAACCAATCTCTGAGCAGACTAGATAAATACTTACAGTACATCTTGGATGGCTTACTCTAAATTCTTCTTCCCACAGGCTAAGAAGGTCAGGATAGTACTTCCTCAGGTTATTATAGAGGTGCCTACCCTGCTCATCATCATGGGTTATGTTAGTGGCATCATACTCATATGAGTCCTCAATCAGGTGAACTGATGGTCCTTCTACAGCAGATAAAGGAATACTTTGCTTTCCTTGCTGCCCCACCAGGGTGCCCTGCCACATTCAGTGCACTTTGAAGACATAGCCATTCACCAGGTCTCATTCCAGACAGCTATGGCAGGCTTCTCACGGACATGCTTATTTTTAGCAGCATGTGGCATCACAGTATTGTGACATATGGCAGTATGGCCATAATGTAGCACAGAAAATTTTGTCATGACATGGTGGTGTGAGGGTATGAAAGATTACATGATATGTGTGTATTAGGGGTTCTTTGCCAAGATCTTAGAGCAAATATTCTCTTTATTGTACCTGTGATGTCCCTCCTCTGGGCCAATAATCAAGGAGTCTCAATCCTCACCACTGACACCAGTGACGGATGTTCACTTGGTATTGGTGAGCAGTGGTGTGGATATTAATTGAACTTCTGTAGCCTGTATGCAGTTGTCAGTGAATGTGTGTGTACTCTCAGCAGCTACAAGGTAAACATACAGAGTTTCATTTTCACAACAGTTAGGCCAAGTTGTGCAAAGCCAAAGGACTGATGCATGCCAACCTGACCAAAGAGGAAATCATTTCAGCCTTAGTCACAGCTGCAGCACTGACCAGCAACCGGGAGGATAACCAGTCTGGCGATGTGGATTTGCAGTCCTCAGAAACTGGACAATTCACATTTTCCTCAGAGGATTTAAAAACCTGTCTGGAGTTAAAGAGACTTGAACTAGAGGCCAAACATTTGGAATTATAATCAGCAGAGAGACTGCAGTGTTTGGAAACTGAAGAAAATGAGAGACTGCAGCAGGCAAAACATATAGAATTAGAATCAGCAAAGAGGCTGGGGATTTGGAGGCTGAAGAAAATGAGAAACAGCACCAACATGAGAGGGAGATGCTGACTCTTTGTCAGAGTCATTGAAGCAATGGAGAAGGGGATAAGTGAACCCCAGAAACAATAAAGGTCAGTAAATTTCTTCCACGATTTACAGAGGGTGATAATTTTGATAGTTTTACATACCCTTCAAATACAGGAATAAAAGTAATTTTGTTAGTTTTATTCATATATTTGAAAAGGTATCTAAACAGCATAATGTTGACCAAGGGCTCTGAGTATGGTTCCTGGCTCCCTTACTCCATGGTAAAGCTGCAACTTCTGTTTCTAAATTGTCTGATATTGATTGTTTAAACTATGATAAAGTTAAACAATGTTTATTGGAACGTTTTAAGTTAACACATGTAGCTTACAGAAAAAAGTTTCATGAGCATAGACATTGCTGAATTAAGCACTTATTTTCATAGGTTGGTGACTGGGTGTCAGGTCACCACTTTTGAAAGTCTGGCAGAACTTTTGGTGAGGGAACCTGGTGCTGCCATCTTTCTTTGGTACCAGCACCACTGGGGAGGTACTTGGACAGCTGGACTCCTGGATTGCCCCCAGTTCCAACTTTCCTGTATTTCCTCCCTCATAGACTGTCTGACTCACTCAGGCAACCTGTAAGGGGCCTGCCTTATAGAAAACTAGATAGTCACACAGAATCAGGTGCTTACCCCATGCCTAGGACAGATGAAGCCTTGAGATGTCGCTTAGCTCTCAGCAGTCTGTTTGTGAAACCTGACAAAGAAGGACCACTCACCCACTTCATCTTGCCTTGCTCTAGTAAGTGAACTAGGGAACAGTAAATCTTTAATCAGTCAGGAAAATATAGTGAGATTAGTTAGGTATTGTTTTTTCTGAATCTGTGTGAATTTATCCATCTGTGTTATTTTTACTATTTCCTGTGACTGAAACTCTGGCATTTATCATAAATAGATATTTAGTATTTTCATGTTCTTTTATTTTTTATTAATAAATATATTTAACATTTTCATTATGTCTGGTCTTTTTAGGAAATATTTACTTTGAGAGTAATTATATTTATTTAGTGACACTGTGGCCATGCCTGAAAGTCTTGCTGTTTGGTCAGCATTACCATTGGTATTAGTATTAATTTCACTCAGTATATCTGTGTACCCTGGCAAGAGCCTTAGTGTAGCTGGCTTTGTGGGTGTTCTGGTGGCAGTGTATCTACCTTATAGCCTGGGTAAAGTTGGTAGAGCTAGTAAAGCTGTGCCAGCCTTTCCCATGTGTGTGTGTGTGTGTGTGTGTGTGTGTGTGTGTGTGTGTGTGTGTGTGTGTGTGTGTGTGTGTGTGTGTGTGTGTGTGTGTGTGTGTGTGAAAACCAAAGCTCAAAGAGACTGTATGTGTTAGCTACTTTGAACAAGGACACTGAGAGCTCTCATTTCACAGAGAGGGTAGTGGAAGACTTTTTTTGGAACATCCACCTAAGGACATAACTCTATAGCTGTGTCAGTGGGGAGTCTTATTTTGGGCCTGGAGAGAGAGAGAGAGAGAGAGAGAGAGAAACCCAGCCCCAGGATGAGAGTGTGTTCCCTGTGTGCTCTTAAGGGAAATTGTACTTGGTACAGAGAGCTGCATCTTGGAATAGTGTGTATCTATTCTTGCTCCAAGTGAACGTCCCATACTGGTGTCAGAGGTGAAGATTGAGGCTCCTTGATTACTGGTGCAGAGAAGGGACGTTACAGCCTCCATCAGCTACATAAAGAAAATATGATCCAAGACATTCCCATCAGGGTCACTGACCCACCCACTCAGAGCACTTTATCCATGCAAGTGCATGACATCCAGACAGCTTCTTGTCATGATTTGTCTCATAAGCCTAACATACAGAAACAGCTGTTCAGTAGCATCCATTAGGTGCAGACCAATTAGTATAACTGCTGCACACAAAGCTCTAATTTATGTGATATAATCCCAGCCAGCCTATGCACCCAGTTTGCAGTCATCCGCAAATTGGTCAGCCACAGCCCCTTAGTTTTGGCCTAAACGTCTGAGAAGTAAATACCAAACAGCAGGGCACCCAGTACTGACACTTGTTGCACCCTGCTGGTGACAGGTCTACTGGTTGATGTGGAGTCATTCATTTTGATAGTGTGTGACTGGTTTGTGAGCCAGTTGGCAACCCATCTTACAACAAAAGGGTTTGCATTCAGTTTGTTAAGTTTATGGGTAATGCCTGAGTGCGGGATTGTGTCAAAGGCCTTTGCCAAGTTGAGGTATGCTGTGTGCATGGATTTGCCCTCATCAATGGCTCTGGTCACATTTTTGAAGAAATCCACCAGGTTAAACAGGCAGGATCTGCCCTTGATGAAGCCAAATTGGGAAGGATCCAGGGTTTGGAGGTTGCCTATATCTTTTTTTTATGAGGTCCATGTTAATACATACATTCCATGGCTTTACAGATGAGGCTGGTCAGACTTATGGGTCTATAATTCCTTGGGTCTGTTGCTCAGCCACCTTTGTGGAGGGGAATAACTGTTGCTGTTTTCCATTCCACAGGAACAAAACCAGTAGTTAAGATGTGATTTAATAGGGTACTTAATGGTGATGCTAGATCATGCTTTAGTTTGTTTAGAAGACAGCCTGGGATGCCACCTGGTCCCACAGAGGATTTTTTTTTTGCCTTAGACAAGGCTTTAATGACCCGCTCTTTGAATATGTAGGGTGGGGGAGGAATTGGGGGCAAGGTTTGTTATAAGTTTGGAGGGGATAAGAGAGTGAAATTTTCACCAAATCTGTCCACTAGCAGGTTTGCTATCTCTGCGAGATCAGTGCGTGTGATACCATTAGTCACTAGTTTGGCACATGCTTGGGTCCTACCTTTTAAGCTATGTATGTAGCTGTTAAAGGCCTTATGATTATCCTTTGGAGTGATTGCTAAGTTTTTGTCAAAGTTACCCTTAGAGGATATGACATGTTGTCTATCTGCTTGTTGAGGCTGAGGAGGGTGCTTTTTCATTGTTGGGGCCTTGCCTTTTCGTAGACAGCAACTTTTTGCATTTGTTGTAAAGTTTGTTGATTCTGGTTTTCCACCGGGGTGGCATTTTTTTTTTTTAATTGGGGGCTCTGGCTTTGATTCTGTCTGGAAACGCTGAGTCTATACACTTATACAAGTGATTGTACAGGGCTTTAGTGTAAGCTTTGGTGTAATTACAACTTCCAGCTGGGTTAGGGGCTTGGAGTACCTTTATACCTTCACCTAGGAGGGTATAGTTTGCTTTGGTGAAGTTTTTTAGTTTGACTTTGCCCTTTGTGAATTCTGGTGTTAGTGCCAGTTTGAAGGTGACTGATTTATGGTCAGATTTAACTAATCAGGGTCCAACAGTTGCAGTGGTGCATCTGTTTGTCATGTTAGTGAGGACTAGATCTAGTATGTTTGTTTCTCTTGTTGGGATTTGAACTATTTGTTCCATGGCATTTGAGTTAACAAAGTCAAGGATTTTTTGTGCTAGTGAGTTAGGGCTAGAGTAGGTTTCCCAGTTGATGGTGGGATAATTCAAATCCCCCATGACCAGAGTGTGTGCCAATATTTGGATTGACTCCAGGTTGGACAAGTAGGCCTCATGCGCATCATGATTCATGGAGGGGGATTTATAACTAGCTATGACTTGAATGGAGGCCTTACCCACAGTAATCTGAACTTGGAGTTGCTCCATGAAGTTGTCCAGTCTAACTAGTCAGGAGGTGAATTTATTGATAATTATAGATAGAAACAATGCCTCCTTTAGTCCTCAGACATTCATTTTGCAGTCTGAAGGTGTGGAAGGCATTGTAGCCTTGCAAGGCTGAGGTATTCTCTGAGGTCTTGAACCAGGTTTCTGTGAATGCACAGACATCTCCATCCTTCAGTGATAGCAGTGCTTCCAGGGTGTGCAGTTTTTTGTTTAAGCTCCTAGCATTTAACAGCACTACCCTTATTTTGTTATGACTGGCAATTTTCACATCGGTAATTTTGTTTTTGAGACCTTGTCTAAAAAAGGTACTATGGGGGAGGCAAGAGCCTTTGCCAGCAGCTGAAATCCTAGTGGTGCCAGGTGCAAACCATCTCTGGCAGAGCAGCGAGGTTTGTAACCATGTCATCCCAGGCTGACAGAAACTGGATCCCCTTTGAATGACATAAAAATCTAAGCCATTCAAAGGGATTTCTAATATGTGGTATTAACCATGGCTCCAGGGCATATCCATCATTGCCAGTAAGATGTCCCTGGGAAAAAATCACCCCATGCAAACTGATGATATAGATTGCACGTGTGTCATACAATATGTAGCAGTTGTGAGTAGTGCCTGGGTGGCCTGCTGACACTTTCTGGATTACACCTTGTGCATTATAGATCACCTGACATCTGGTAGGGTATAAACTTTTACAATTAACATGCCTTTATCCCTGCTCACTAGGTGGGGCTTTAATTTCAATGTGGGTGCAGTCTATGGCCCACAATACCAAAGGAGAATAGGATATATCATAAAAACACTTATGGTGTTGACTCTGTCCTCTGTAATACAAGTAAACCACATATGCTCTACCACATGTTATAATATGGTATCAAGAAACTGGTGCAGGATCTTTGTGGCAGATGCCTGTTATACCCCAACCATGTCCCATATTGGTCACTGATCAATCCCTGCACCTAGTATTCTCAAAGCCACAAATACTTTGGTGTCCACAGGGATAGATACTCCATGTATCCCAGAGCCTAAAAAATGCTGTGAATACTCAAAGCAACTAGTAGCTTTTCTGTGTTCTGTTACAGTGTTCTGGGTATTAGTTTTGCAGGACAGCCGAAACACAATGTCATGGACTTCAGCTAGATCCTCACTCATTCTTTTCCACTTTGAATTAAAATCTTATAAGCACAGTATCTGTTTTGTGGCCTGTCCACAGAATCTAAGTTCTCTAATAGTCATTTTTAAGATTCTTTAAAGTTTGTCAAAAGCAGTGTTCCCTGCTGTATATATGAAAACTAGTGTTACATTGAAAGAGTTATGTAATTAATACGTTATAGAGTGGTAACATCAGTATGCTAGTACAGGTCAAAACAAACCTCAGTGTAATAAATCAATAAAGATTAACACTTTTTTCTTACTGATGGCAACTAGTATGTTCAATGGAAACAATATTACTAATACATTTTCCAAAATCCTAGTACTAGGGAACTCTGTGGGTGATGCATCAGTTTGTGTTATAAACAGCTGAACTCCTACAAACTTATTTAGATGAGCATGGTAAACAGTGATTCATGAATAGCTTGTAAGTCCATAATTAAAAAGTGCGTGCATTTTGGAAGCGATAGCAACAGCTGTCTTTTGATGATAATTTAATACAATCCTCTCTACTGGCTTACAGTTAAGAGTATTGTGATTTCCTACTTTTCTGACTACCAGCACTAGTCTCTCTTTTTCATATAGTTTTGTTTCCTTTGATATTTATTAGTGTCCATCTCTGACTAGCGGCCATTTGCTTTAAAAATATTTTAAGGAACATTTGACTGTTAGGTGTACCTAAATGGCTGAATTAGCTGTTTTTTTTTTCAACTCAGTACTGTAGTTCCAAATCAACGTTTCTTTCTAGTGTTTGAGAAATGTGTCATCTTATAACAAACGGGTTTTAATCAGGCTGCAATGACTTGTGTTATCAACACTCAAGCTACAGTTACCAGTTATGATGTAACCATCCTTCCTACCACAGACTGATTTTCCTCAATCAGTGTATAGGATCATAGGAAGTTACTAAGCTATTGGCCCTGAGGCCCTTACAAGCCTAGCAAAGAATTTAGCCCATGTTTCAACAAGTCAGCACTCTCTGCCACTGTCCAGCAGGGACAAAGGTGGAATCCCAGGGGTGTATTTTCTGTTATCCAGTTATCCAGGTTGCGCTTAAAAAGTGTTAATGAGGTACTCTGCTTTAAGTGGAGAATGAGTCTATTCCACAAAAGGGGGAGTCTTTGGGACACAAATCTGTCCCACCAACAAGTCCTATTAATGTCACAAACCAGGTTGAGGTTGCACATTCAGGTAACTTGAGTGGAGTTTGACTTGCAGATATGCAGCAGTCCCATCGGGGCGGTGTTTGAGATTGCTTTGTATGCCACATATAGGTCACCTCTGAGGAGTCTGTAGGAGACTGAGTAGAGAGACAGGGCTTTTAGCCTATCTGTGTAGGATAGATGTTTGAGGCCCTGGATTCTCCAGGTGAAGAACCTCTGTGGTTTCTCCAGCTGCTACATGTGCTTTGTAAGATACATGCCGAAAGGGGCACTGTACTCAATAATGCATCTTATAAGGGAAGAATACAGGGATGTTATGGCCACCTTGTCCCTGGATGAGATATCCTTACTAATGAGGTGGGCCATGTAGAAAGCTTTCCATACAATGGAGGCAATATGGTGGTCAAAAGTCAGTTTCCTCTTAACCTGGGTGCCCAAGTGCCTCACGACTGATTGCATGCTTAGGACCTTATTATCAATGTGATCGTGATAATTTGTGGGGAAGTCACTCTCCCTGAAAGGAATGATGATGCATTTTTTGGCATTCAGTCTGAGGCCATGTTTCTGGCATCAGTCATTTGTTTGGGTGAGACCCTCTTGGAGGATGTCCACATCACTAGGGGAATTGATGACAGCACCTAGCTTGCAGTCATCTGCAAACTTGATCAGCCATAGCCCACTGGATTTGGCCTGCACCTCCGAGAAGTATTCACAAACAGCAGAGGCCATAAGACTGATCCCTGGGGTATACCGCTTGTTACGGGTCTATTACTTGAGGTGGCTTCCCCTATTTTAACTAGGCGGGTTCTGTCTCTGAGCCAGTATGCTACCCATCTGGTAACATATGAATTGATGCCTAGTTGAGAGAGTATCTATTATACCTGAGTGGGGAATAGTATCAAAGGCTTTGGCCAGGTCAAAGTAGGCTGTGTGCATCATCTTCCCCTCATCTATGGCCTTGGTGACTGTCTCAAAAAAGTCAACCAAATTTAAAAGGCATGACATCCCCTTGACAAAACCAAACTGTGTGGTATCAAGTGTCTGAAGATTGCCAATGTCTTTGTTAATGAGGTCCATGATAATCTGCTCCATGGCCTTACAGATCAGGCTAGTTAGTGATGGGTCTGTAATTTCCTGGCTCTGTGGATGCTCCACCTTTGAGCAAAGTGATAACAGTGGCTGTCCTCCACTTGTCTGGGACAAAGCCGGTACTCAGCTTTGGTTGAATAGGGTGCCTAATAGTGATGCAAGTTCCTGCATGCAGCCTGGGATGTTATTGGGTCCCATGGAGGCTGTATTTTTTGCCTTTGAGAGGGCAGTGATGACTTGTTCCCTAGAGATAAGGGGGAGGGGGAAGGTACTTGGGATGTCCTGTTTTACTGATGGGGGGGACACAGAGGAGTGAAGTTTTCACTGAACCTGTCTGCCAGCAGGTTGGCTATAACTACAGCATTTGTGTATGTGGTGTCCTTGACCACCAGTTCTGAGCAGATCTGGGTGCTTCCCTTGAGATTGCAGACATATGTGAGGAAGGTCTTATGATAGTCTTTTGTAGATGTGGCCAGTTTGGACTTGACATTTGCTTTGGAGGATTTCACTAATGCTGTTATTTGCTTGTTCAGGCTAAGGAGAGATTGCTTCCAACTAGACACCTCCTCCTTCTTGGTCCTGGACAGCAATTTTTTTCCTGTTATAATTCAAACAATGGAAATACTACAAGAATATAATACACAATAGAAAATCCCGTGTAGAAACTCAGTAAAATCAAATGCTAACAGAAAATTGGGAGGGTAATATGAAAATATGTCCTTCTTTGCAGCACTTTTGGGATTTGAGAAGGGCAAGCAATTTCTCATAAGAAATAAAGATTTGATATTTGAGTGGAGGGTTTTTTGTACTCATTTGCATTACATTTGAAAACTGAGTTTGAAACACTTTTGTTCTAACTAAGAAACGTACATATGAGCCACAGTGTCATACGTATGATACTGGTTACCTTTGGCTGATAATATACATTTAAGTACCCAGGTTTCAGATCAGTGCTCTAACTTAGTTGTTTTCTCATGGTAATCTTTGCTTATGATGAATCTGTCCCTCTTTGCCTGAAAAATGTAACATATTATCAGACAAATATGAAGAAGGAAATGTGATCATTTCTTAAATTCAAATAGATAAAAGATCAGGCATAAAACAGCTAGGACATTTGTTGTCTCTGTATGTGAGACCCTTGATATTTGATTAAAAGGAAGGAAATCACTTTTTGGAAAAGAAGTTTGGCTTTTAGGATAAAATTTCCTGCAAATTAAATATAATATAAGTACATTTAATAAGATATTTCCAAATATCAGGCTAAGAGGAACTATATAAAGCTGTATGTATCTCATGGAGAACTGAGTTAGAAGGCAGCCCAAAACCATAAGTCATACAAGTGAGTAAATCAGTCAATAAAACAGGATATGCGCCTGGTGAATATATGCTATTCTATATTAATGAGTACATTACTAATTTGGAAATAAAAAAATGTGTTATTCCCCAAATAGTAATTATAATATTGGTGAGGTATGTGCTAATGTAGTAAAATTACCTTTATCAACATGGACTGGTAAACTAGTTTTCCAGCACCAGTGACCATTTTTTTTTTTGCTTGTTTGTTTGCTAACAAGGTAAGATGCTCTATGGACTTTTTTCATCTACAACTTGAGGCAAAAAACAGGCATTACATAAAGAAGAAACAAGAACAGTGATATAATAAAACAGTGCTGTGCAACATATACAGTTCTGGTATAACATCTAATGCTGACAGCACATAATTGTATACCGTGAATTTACTTATTAAAGAAATGTTCTCCTAATATATGTAATAGTCAAACTATGGCTACCATAAGTATCTATCTATATAATGTAGTCACACAATACAGTGCTAATCAGCATTCTGGTTTATGATGTGCACCAGTTTCATTGTATGAAGTAAGCAATATGAATTCAGTTAAATACAGATGTATTACCTTATTCAAATACTACAGCCAGATTATGATTATTATTTATATAATAGCATAGCTTACATGTACTATACAGAAAGACTTATCAACAAAAAAAAATAACTAAATGGTGATATGCTTAACTGTGCACTAGATAGGCTTATTTAACCAATGTAGTGAAAGCAGTGGCAGCCATAGTTATGTTTTAGATGCTCCTTGTCTTTAGTTGTAATATTTCTATAGCTGTTTTTAATGTATTTTACTGAGGAGTAGGTTCCATTGTAGCCACACCTTTATTTTTTGTTTTTCATTTTTGGAGAAGCACTGAAAGTGGCTATAAGAAGTTATGCCAAGACTTCAGTGACACTCCAGGGATTTTGTTAAGACCCATAACAGTACCTCATTTATTTCAAGGCACTATTTACAATTCAAATTCTTTTGTAGGGTAAATTGGTCACCAAATACTGTATACCTTGAAACTAACAAAATGTCTAATAAAATCCTTGCCTGGTTAGTAATCTCAGATGGTGATGTTGAGTTCTTTTTAAATTATGAATTATTGCCTTATTTTTAGTTGTAGACTTCAGAAATACATGAATTTTGAGTCAGTTTTAGCACTTTTGGCCAGATTAGTTTTATCCTTTATTCTGTTGAATTATTTCTGATATAGTCTGATAGGTCTGTAAGATAGACTAAAATATAGTAAAAGGTAGAGTGATATATTTTTATTTTTTTATAAATTCTTTGTTCACTGCCCTATTCCAACAGCACCCTGTTTTATTTTCTTTACTTGGACATTAATATTTACCTGTCTGGAGCCTACTGACAGGCCAAAGTTAATGTAGTACAAGGAGTACTTCAGTGGTAGAACACAGGCTATTCAACAACTGTAATGTGTAATACAGTAGTTCTCCCCAGACAAAGCCTTACACAGCAGTTTTCATTTACTTTTGCAGCATTAGTCTCCTAGTCAGTGCTGTAAATATTTAAATCACGAAACATGCCGATGTGCATTTTCTGACATGCTTATCCAAACATATGCACATATATGTAACTGTATCTATTATATAGATAATACCACATGCACACAGACAGACACGCAGCAGAGAAGTAACTTCAGTAGTACTTCCAATGGATCCTTCTTGCTTCCTAGACTTCTTTAACATTATAAAACAGTTTCAGATAGCTCTGGTGTATGATATCATTGCCTCTGGATTGCATTAGCACTGTTATTCAAGCCTAGTTGCCCATTTATATACAGGTATGCACTATATGCCATCTTTCTGATTAGTATTTTTTCTGCAGCAATGATATGCTGTTTATCATTTTCCAGGTTTCCATTCTGCATGTTAAAACTTACTAATCCACACCTTTGTCTGTTAATCCAGCCCTCATTTTCATAAGAGTGATATACAGATTTAACATATTTAGGGAAGTGTCCTCTCTACATGTTGGTTATGACATAGTGCTTTTTTTTTGGGGGGGGGGGGGGTAGCATGTTTTTTTTAATTTCTGTCCTTGTGACTTTTCTTCATTTTAAATGAAAGTAAATTCATTACATTTATGATGATGACTCCTTACACTTGTTAAAATACTCTGCACATTTAATTTTGCATTTATTGGTGCTTCCAAAAATGATATTAAAGCTCTTCATTCTAGAGCTCAGTATTTTATTGCTCAATGGTTTAGATTTCAATGATCTTTTGAAACAAACCTTTCTTGAATGTCATTTCCTTTCTTAAACCTTCAGCTAGCATTTGTTTCTAAGCCATCATTCAACTGCTTGGCTTTCGTGATTATAGCAATAACCCACATCCAGCCGTGGATTATTGCTATTATACAATGGTGTTAGTTTTGTGTTGTGTTATGTTTGTGTTGTTGTTATTTAGGTTTTTGTTTACTTTATTTTGTATTCTTCCACTTTTTGTGAGATAAAATAGCACCAGACTTTTACTTCATGTTTATTGTTTATTTTATTTGTCTTATAATTTAAATACAAGTTATTATTAATTTTTCAAGAGATATAAGGAGATAATTATATAAGTAAATATAGTTTTAAAAGCCTTTGGTATGTCTTGCTGTTATAGTTTCCTTTATATTTCTATATTGCTTCTGTCTTGATTGACTTGATTTTTGTCTATGTTCAGATGCTGGCTTGAGTTCTTGTTAGTTTAGTACCTGTAATGAGAGATTGTGTTTATAGTTAGTTTATATATATATATATATATATATATATATATATATATATATATATATAGATAGATAGATATAGATATATATATAGATACATAGATATATATATAATAAATATGTATATATATATATATATATATATATATATATATATATATGTGTGTGTGTGTGTGTGTTTGTTGAGCATATGTTGTAGATGTTTACTGTTCAATGGTTTATCTTTTGTTTTTCTTGTGATTTTTCTAAATCATTTTCAAAGTATGGGGCTTATGTTTTATGGAGCTTCATTTTTTTCTTGGTCTGTTGTTTTATTGATATCTTCATTTATTGGATTTTTTGCAGTTTCTTCTTGTGTTCCAGAGATTTTTTTCCCCATGTTTTGAATTAATCTAGTGATGGTTGGTAATAGGAGAGTAGTGATGTTTCACTTGTATGTCCTGTAACAGTCATTAGCTGTCATGCTTCCATTCCTAATTGTGAGAGTAAGGTTACTGCTCTTGCTCTAAGGAGTGGTTTGTATACCCTGATAGGTTTGCTAGTTTGCATATTTTTGGTAACATTTTTGAAAGATCATTTATTCCCATAGGTTGTGCTGAGTGCCATGTTTCTATTTTGTACAGTACATGTAGTGGAAGTTTTTTTTGGGTGGAGAAACAGTACTTTTGTATTACGTGTCATTTTTTTAACATATTTTTTGAAACTTTTTACAAGACATAAAGGGTCTGTGGGGTTTTCAAACATGAATCTTCTTAGTAAATGTTTTGTGATGTCATAATGTTCTGTTTTTTTTTTTTGTATGTTCGTTAAAATTTTTTGTTACACATTCTGTGCCATCTGTATCTTTCTTTATTGTAAAACTATCTTGTATGAGGTATCATAGTCCTTCATTTCCACATCTTGTGAAGTGTAGTTGTATATCAAACGAGACTTTTCTGATGAGTCCATCCACTGTGTTTGGGAAAGTACTTGGCTGTTTCTCAGTTGTGTTATTTCGTCTATCGGTAATGGGTGGTGGTGTTCTGCTGTATCTTTTCCTTGTCTTCTGTAATTTTTAATTACTGATTTAAATACATCATTTGTATTTGTTAGACGTATATCTGTAATTATGTCTGCTGTATCTTTTCCTTGTCTTCAGTAATTTTTAATTACTGATTTAAATACATTATTTGCATTTGTTAGAAGTATATCTGTAATTATGTTAATCTTTCTATTTAATGGTGGGTTGCTTATATATCTGTTGAGTCCTGCACGTAGGGATATAAATGTACTTATTAAATATTTTTTTCCTTTTGTGTTTTGTACTGTAAAGTAGAATTCTCTAAGTATTGTGTTTAAGTTTTCTGGTGAAATAGTGTGCAAGCCAATGCTGCAGATTTTTTGTTTGTTTTTGCCAGTTTTGAAGTATGTTTATAGCTTAGTTTGTTTTCTTGTACTTGTTTCTTCTTTTATTAATTCTAGTATTTCAATTTCTTTATGTTTTTTTTCTGCATGTCTTTTGTTAGGTTTCTGTGTTTTATTGGTTTGAAATTTTTTTTACCTTTCTGAAGTGTATGAGTTGCAACATTGTTCTCATGTCTATGGGACTTGTTATGTTGCAGTACTTCCTGTTCTTGCAGTTGGAGAACTTCCTTGCTTATTAACGGTTTAGTTATGGCTTCTGGTATGTTGTAAAATATTTCTTCTGTTTCACTGTCGGTTATTTGGTCGACATTTACTTCGATTTTTTTTTTTTTTTTTTGCTTGTTTCTGTGATATCTGGTTTTGGCAGTTTTTCTTTCTCCATTTACAGTGTTTTTGATATAAGAAGGCTCATGCATGCTTGTGAAGGGACGTAATAAAACAGGGGAGCATGCTTATTAATGTGCTGACCATACTGTTGTTTGATCTTTTTTAATTGAGGGAAAGCAGTTTTTGTACCTGTTAAATGCAGGGAAGTAACTTCTGTATATCTTTTTTTTAAATGGTTTTATGTCATTTTTGCATATGCGGTCAAGTATAGAGGTAAGGTTTACATGGCAGGATGCTTGTTTCCTGGCAGTTCTTTCAAAGTTCAGATTACAAACTTGCAAACAGTGAAGTTGTTGGGGTTTTTAGTCATTCTTTTCATAAAGTACAGGCAAGTTTTGCATTGCTGGGTGGGTGTTAATGTTTTCTGTTATTGTTATAATGCTATTTATTTATTTATTTATTTATTTATTTATTTATTTATTTTGATTGATGGCTAATTTCTGTAACATTAATGCTTGCCTTTTTAAGTAAGCCATTAGAAAATGTATATGTGCGTGCAATCTCAAGTATGTTAGGAAGCCAAGAAATTACAATGTGTCTGTTGCATGCAGGTAAGGTTTTCTTTAAACATTTTTTATTTTTATTGATGATGTTCGGCACTTTTTATTTTAAATACACACATTGTAGTAGCAGAGGAGTTTTACTGTGTATGCTGCATGCAAGTACGGTGTTTTTAAATGTTTTTTTGTTGATTTGAAGTCACTGCTCCATGATGCATTAGCGGCTGGACTTTTTATCTTTATTTTATGTTCGATTTACAATAAGCACTCTGGCTGGATTGGCCAATCAGCATGCACATTTTTTGGGTTTGGTGAGTTTACACTGTATATAATTCATTATTACTCACCTTTAGAATCAGTAACATTTTAGCTAATTTCAGCATGATTGCTACAGTATTTATTTTATTGCAAAGTCCCATAATATTATATACCTTTGTTATGGCATCAAGTGCTTTAGGTTATTTATACTTAGATGTACAATCATCAGGCAATATTTTCAGGTCATATTAATAATCCCATATCATGGTAGGGTGGTGACGGCTGTTTGTTCATTGTTTAATTTAGGAATGAGTTTGTTTAATTCTTTTTTGTTATTGATTTTTTAATGGTTATTATAGTTGCCTCTTTATCCAAACCAGTGTGAAGACCCATATTTCCAGCCATCTCCACTAGGGCTAAATACCTCCACTAAGTGACCTTCCTGTTTTTCAAGCTGCTTCAGTAGACAATTAAAAATAAGAATTTTTTTGATGTTATTCCTTTTCATTAAGTGATAATAAAGTTAGGATGGAGAGGAAATAAGAGTTCACAGGAAGTTTTAATAAAGAAACATGAATCACAAGAAATTCATACTGTAGCCAAATTCATTTTGATCTGTTTGTGGCTTATAGAGAAAGGGCTAATAACTTATTTGTGACTAACTATGCACTTTTTCTGAAAGTCTTAAAGCGCTGGATATTGACTGTGTATGCTGAAGTTAAAAGGGGAACTTCAAGACTTACTGGATTGCAGATATACTCATCAGGAGCAAATAGACTAAGATTTAACAAGAGTGCAAGATGATGCACATAGATGAGGAAAACATAAATTGTCAATATTGACAATTTTCATGGTTATAAAACAGGAGAAACATCTTTTGAGTTTTAATATTAGTAATTGTATATACCAGTGAGGCCGTAGTATGATGGAGTGAACTAAACAAAATATTAGAACAAGAATAAGGGTGACATTTTGGAGTTTTGAGTTAGACAAGGCTTTGAGTAAGGTATACATCATGTGACTCAAAACTGAATAACAAGGTATATCTATTTGAACAAGTTCCTACAAGGTCTGCTAAGACTGGTTTCTCCTGGTTTAATTTCTTCAAGTGTTTTGGGTTTCTAATACCATGATGGGAATGGGCACCATTCCTACGTCAGGGTATAATTCATAAAATTAGTATGTTTCAGTCTTTGATATTAGCCAAGAGTGCTGTTCTCAGCAACCACAAAGATGGTTGAACAGATGAAGAAGGTATCTTGTAAAGATAGGTTAAAGTATGACATTAAATTCACTGGTAAACAGAATGATGTGGGGAAAAGGCTTGACTTCTGTATGAAAAACTTTGGAAAATTGCTTGTCGTGTCTGAAGGTTTAATAAGTAACACAGGGAGACAAGAAATATGGTCCAACCACCAAGATGTCTGTATTGTTGCTAATTTCTATAGGGTATATCACATGGCATACTAATCACTGTAGCTAGTTCATTAACTTTAGAATGTTAAAACCTTATATGAAATAACTGATGGACTGTATGAAACAGTATCAGAATGTAAGGGAATGACACTAGAGAAGAGTATACCAGTCTGGCTGTTGAGAAAGCAAAGAGAAAACAAAAAGCTGGCTAGACAGGTGACTCTTCCAGTATTAGAGCATGTTATCATAAAAATAATGAGGAATAGTAGCATAATAAAACATTTTCATAAAGGTTAGATGCCTACTTTGACAACAAATATTATATATGATGCTGGCAAAAAGCTGCTTTCTTTAAAAACAGCAAGTAATTTATGTATGTATGTATTTCAGTCTTCTTTTCCTGACTTGTTAGTACAATTATACATATTGTCACTTTGATTTCTGATCTTTCTTGTTTTCTAAAACAGATAGTGATCAGTCCCCTGCTATTCACAGATGATAACCGCTTGAGGTGTATAGAGAGAGCATCTAAGGAGAGAACAAGGGTTAAGGATAATGGCTGTCTTTCCTCAAATTTCTGAAGTATTGCTAGAGCTATATTTTTTGTGTTATCATTTATATAAGTATGGATGTGTGTAAGAATGTATTTATTTATTTTCATTTGTTAACCAGTTGGGCAGAAAACATTTTCAGTTCAGGCTTAGGGAGAAAGGCTCTTGACACCATCAATAATAATTTAAGGTCAATATTTTGTAGATGATAAATAAATAACTACAGTAAGAAGCAGAGCAAAGTATAACTAGAAAACATCAAAAATACGAGTATGCCACACAGTAATGATTCATGTAAATAATAAAGCTTTAGTTAAAATGTATGGAGCAAGTAAAGCATATATTTAAAGTCATACGTACATGAACATATTACAGTCAAATGGACACATAGAGTTAAATTTTGTTCAGAATGTAAGAAAAATGATGACTGCAAAGAAAAATATCAGAGTTGACATGAATGATTAGTATCACAAATAGATCCACTGGTGAAACAAAAACAAATATTTAACTCTCAAGTTAAAGTAATTAGCACACATTTGGGCTTGCAGTCTTCAAGAGTAAAGCATACAGAAAATGCACAGATTTTTGGATATAGAGTTGATGTACATAGTCTTAGTATAGATGTGTGATTTAGAAAGCCTCCTACTTTTACCTCTTGATTAATACTTTTTACAAGTTTTTGAGATGCTTTTGCCTACATATATTGAATCAAATGTTTTGCATAATGCAAAATATAGTACATTTAACTAAAGAAGATAATGTTCTTTATAAGTTATGATTGTTCATTAAAATTAACTGATACAGACACTGGGGATGCAGTAATAACTCAGAATATTACAGACTGTTTAGTAACACTTACTGAGTATGTAGTGTACAAAGCCTGGATGAATATAAAAAAAAAGTTTGGCTATTTCCAAAGGATGCTTTAGAAGCAGAAAAACAGATCTAGAAGCATATGATTGCCTCATAGTGAAATACCTTGTCACATCTTCAGTGTACCTTCCTCTAAACATTTACAAGTCATTAGTTAAGCAATTTAGGTGACCTATTATACCTGCCATAGTAGGGCTGACTAAACCTATGTCATGATTAGATAATAAAGTTCTTAGATCATGTCTAAAAACAGACAGTTCCCAGTTTCCAGACACCACTGCATTATTAAAAGTTGCTCAAGAAATCCAACAGAGCAAAGCTGGTCGTGGGTGCACAAAATCCTTAAACCATGCTAAAGCCCTTCAAGATGCAAGGCAAACATTTATGACAAAGTAGAGGCACAAGCTTGACATGTGGATAAAACTTTTAGATGACACAATTGTTGACTGGAAAGGAACCTCAACTGAATTCAGCTGGTTTGTTACACACTGAATTAATGCAGTGTTAATATACAGTTTTAAGGGATACCAGTTCAGACAAACTAGCACACTTGGATGTAATATTAAAAAATAAAGAGGAGATGGTACACACTGTCCAATAATCTGCACAGGAGGAAGATTGCTATGATATTGCATGCAAATAGTTTTTATCCATGATGCATTGTACAAAATAACCCTACATCTTAGTTACTGCAGTATAACAGAACACAAGGAGTGCTCTGCAAACTTCATGTGCAGTCCATAAATGTCGGAAATGTCTGTGAGCAATATTGCTTAAACTGGAGTTGAGCTTTAAGAGACATATAACATTTAGAAATTAGGACAGTTGTAACTCATTCAAACCTATAGCAAATCTTTCTTGGCTCTGACTTTTTAACTAAGTGACTTATTGGTTTATAGTAGGCAGGATCATAAAGAGCAAGTATTTGTTAATAAAATGACACTAAGATTGTTAATCTAGGATGTCCCTCAGTAGAAAAGATTATCTCATGCTTTTTAAATTGATTTTTCAGAAAATTCTCTAGAATGCAAGGATGTATGTAGGTTGTAAGGGGTGTAACATTCCATACCACATGAGTGTTAATGAGTTAAGAAAGGAAGTTGTCAGAGGACATGCTGGAAGCTTGTTAAGACATACAAAATAGCACATTTTAATGTAATATTAAAAATAAAGCAGGATGCTAAACACTGCCTAATAATTTCCTTAGGATGCAGATCACAGCATGGTATTACATGCAGATAGGTTTCACCTACGATGTATTGTAAAAAATAATCCTAAATCTCAGTTTAAATAGTGCCTACATGGGGTGTTTGCAATCGTGTATTGTACGTGCGACCTGCAGGTGAAAAAAAGGTGCCATCTTATCTACAACATAAACATACACAGTTTTGCCACTGCTATTTGTAATCTACCATGCTGAGTTGTGTAGATTGATATTGTTGTTTTAAAATATTGAAAAAACATGCTATGTATAATTTCCAGAGATTGTGCAGTATCATAGCAGTGTGCATATAAAATATACACATACATGCATACACACACATTGTAACTGCTGAAACTTGTCAACTACTTAAATAATTTTTGGTTAGGTGATGCCAAAATATATTAATCAGTTCATTAACCATCAGATAGAACACATGTATTCAGCTGTTCACACATGAACACTTCTACACTGACAAAACCACTAGAGTTTTCAAAAAATGCTTCACTGAACATCTTTGTGACAATAGAAACAAATGTCAGACAGATTCATTTAATACCTGTCCACTAGCAAGCCAGGTTGTCAAATAATATTTAGAGGCATACAAAAACTATGAGTTGAGCAAATATGAAAACAAATAGATTTATGTATCGTAAGCAAGGTCACCATCAGGATTAAAGTATTTATTTGAACTAAAACTTCTTTTCATGTAATGTGGATGAATTTTTGTATTAATCAATATATAACTGTTGTCTGAAGAAGTCTGAAGTGCAGACGAAAAACGTTGTATTTTAGTTTGGCGTTTAACGCTTTTTTACCAATTCAATAAACGTTTGCGATTATTTCTGGGCTGGCCGGTGTTTTGCCTCCTCACAGTGCTTTTGAAAGGTTATTGGTGATATTTGCACTGTTCTTTCCTTTTTTGGTTTATTTATATTAATCAAGTGTTATCTATACGAACCTATGCTATACTGATTGCTAATGGCCATGTTGTAGTACAATAACCTTTTGAAAAGCCAGGTTTTCGATATCAAATGTGTGCATATGTGTTATAAATCAGGGAACTGTGGGCCCTTAAGTTTCAGCAATTTTGGTAAGATGTTTGAAATGTTAATTATGTTATTAATACCACTGGATTCCATACGGACTACTGGCTACATCAACTTGATTATAATGAAGGAAAACCTGGTTGTACTTATTGGCTGGGATTTTCAAGAATAGTTTTGAAATTATGGCTACAGACATTTCAGTTGATGCTATGTATTTGTAGACTGTAGAAGGCTTTTGAATAAGCCACACAGTGAAATTATTGCATGGTTTAAAATTCGGAGGGTGAACCTTTATGTTCAATCATGCATTAGTGACTTGATTCAAAACCAAATCCTTTGGTGTTATAGAGAATGACCATATTCCCAAACACAAAAAACTAGTTGCTGGAATTCCCTAAGGTTTATTGTCGGGACTCCTGTTGTTTAAGTTGTACACAGTGTATTTAACTAAGATGTTAAATGTGTGATGTATTAAATTTGCAGATGACACCAAGGTTGCCTCGATAGTAACTTTAATTATTATGTTCTGCAGGAATAAACCAAGACACTTATTAGATGGATAAATTAACCCTCAGTTTTGTTTATTATTGATAAAAGGACTGTTCTACATTTTTAAAGACTAACATTGATTTCTTCCCTAACACCAAACATTCATTATAACTCACCCGCAAGTGGGGACAATCACTTGCACCCCCCAAACGTATATGTATGTACCAACCCCAGAGCTGCACAAACATGGAAAAGGGAGAAATGTGCCACACCAAAAGAATCAGTGCCAACGCACACACTTAGAAACCACACTGGCACCTTCCTATAGAAAACAGTAGACTGTGTTCCGTTCCTCAGTATCGTGTGCTTTGGGCAATTAACACTCGAGCAATTTGATGTTGACCACCTGAAGATATCCCCAAAAACTGTCATCCAAACAAACATAAGCATGTAATGATGCCAGCATCGATTTGTGTTTAAATGACTGTAAGTGGGTGTTGAAACTATTTATTATAAAGTCTGGATGTATTTTCATCTTTATCATTGCAGTTCCTGAATAAAGAAATTCAATATTTGCTGTTTAAAGTCTCAATGAGTACGGGCATTTGATTTTCTGATCGCTTTTGCTGCCAGTGCCAGCAATGACTATGTGTTCCTCGAAATGACATTTGATCTCATCTGTCATAAGTTCTTTCATATTTGCTGTAATGTGTTCAGTCCTTTGGGATCTATGCACTTATGATATCAACCTGCAAAGGGTAGCCATCAAATAATTCTTATTATTATTAATAATAATAATAATAATAATAATAAAATATCAAAGTACATAAGAAAGTATTGTCAAGCACATACCATAACTGATAGAATTAGCCACTGTGTTGGTCTAGGTCTTTCCTGCAGTTTAGAGATGGTCAGAGCATCACCCAGTAGAGTTTTGAAGTATAGACAATGTTATGGGAATGAGGAGATCAGCACATCATTCGCATCTAATTAAATTATCCCAAAGTGTGAAATAAGAAAGCTGGTACAGTTATTATGTGTAACTGACACTTGTGCAACAGTAATATATAATGGGCAGTATGATGGCATATAGTGATATTACTGTACAATACAAGAGAATGTGCTGCTGAACTAGTACACATGCCCATAACATGAAAAGTATGTCCCTGGGATTCATGAAGCTTGCGCCAGGCGCAGGCGTAGCGTAGGCGGAATAATGCCAAATATGGCCATCGAGCGATTCAGGTACGATCCAATACCACGTGCACTACCGGCGTATGCCAGAACTGCGCAGCCTTCGGCATAGGTATGCTAATCACCCCATGCACAGTGTCGCACCATGCAAATGAAGGCATATAGCGATTCATGAAGTGGTGCAGGTGTAGCGTAAGGCCACAGAAATGTAAACCAAAAAACACGGTTTACATTTTCCCAAACAGAACATCTGAGCTTTGGAAGCGGACCAGACTCATGTATTACAAAGTTAACATATGCCAATGGCTAAATACACAGCCAACAGCATAAGAAAGGATGCACAACACCTAAAAAACAACTTTAATGTCATGTCCACAGTAATGCAAAGTACAACCGCAGGGCATGTGTGCGCAAACTGGAACATAAAGAAAATATATAGAAATGTCATAAAATCGCAATGTAATACAAATCAGGTGTACACCATAATACACAATGGTAGGCATGGAACACCACAACCAAGGTGCAAGGGTTGCTAAGGGCCTGCGACAGTGTTCGGCGCGGTAACTATGAATTAGTAGTCAATGCCATGCAAATGAGGCAGATAATACTGAATCACAAATGTCCCAATGGATGAAGGTTGAACCATACGGCACAGCGCTATAACACCGAGGAGTGGCTCAGAGGAGATACATGACATCAGCAGAGGGGTGTGCCACCATAGCAGTAAGCACATTGGAGCAATGCAAATCTGGCCTGGCCGTTGCTAAGCAAAGCTGCAGGACAGGGGTGGGGAGGAAGGTATAGAATCGTTTAGTTGAGAGCACACATGGTGCCCAAAAGCGCATGTGTACAGGGATGAAAACGTGCCTGAAACCCAGTAAGTAGATGCAGCGGCATGAACAATAGCACAAACAGGAAGGTCAGGGGAAGAAAAGAAGGAAATGCCAAAATAGGGTAATTGGCATACTAATGAGCAATCAACACCAATCAACTCACGGCGGCCAATCAACGGCAGCTGTCACGTCTGCTCACAGAAACCTGAAAAACAGGATAGGGGAGGCATTGGAATGCAAAGAAAGGAGGGGAGGCAGTGGATTGCAAAGATAGGAGATCTGTCATAGCAGAGCAAAGCAAACTGACAGTAGACTGGCAATAGCACACATTACGCAAGATATGCCAGGTCTAGGAAAGTACAAATTAAAGCAGGCTGCCGTATGCATGCCAGAAAATGGTAGGTGGAACGTACAGAAATGTAAAGGGAAGGTCAAGAGGTAATCCACAGCAGCCAAATGTAATTCAACACCAAAGGCACCACAATAGTAGTTCCAGTAATAAAACACATAAGATATCCTGTAGCTATGATCGTACATATACACCCTATGACATCATCAGTGTTCACAGCACAATAGTATAAAGTGTGAAAGCACCCTACACACACCTGTGAATTCCCAAACACTGCACCATAGGTGTAAACACACGGGGAACTTTTAAAATGTACACGTTGGGAGCTGCCATAGCTGTGATTCATCAGCATGTGTTAGAGACTGACGGTGTTGTGGAGGATGATGCCGACAACCACCGCAGGCCCCGGAGGAGGAGAGGAGTGTACAGACCAAGGGTAATCTACCAGGGGCTACATGATCTAGAGATAGTAGAGCGTTACAGGGTGGACAGGGACATCTTACAGAAAATAGTGGAGCTGTGCCGGCCATGCCTGAGAACCAGAAATAACAGAGGGGAACCCATCCCAGTGGACATGAAGGTATGTGTAAGCATGTGAATACTAGCCACAGGTACCTTTCAAAGGCCAACTGGAGATATAATGGGGATCTCACAGGCATCAGCATCCAGGGTACTACACCAGTTCCTGGATGCCATGTTACCACATGCCAATGAGCATATATACTTCCCCCAAACTCAGGAGGAGTTGGCCAGCAATATGCGTCACTTCCACCGTGTGGCACACTACCCGGAGGTACTGGGTGCGATAGACTGCATGCACATACAAATCAAGTCACCACCCGGTGAGCATGGTAGGCGCTACATAAACTGCAAGGATTCCACTCCATCAACTGCCAGGTCATGTGCAATGCCCAGGGCATAATCATGGATGTGTGTGCTGGCAGCCCTGGAAGCTACCATGACTCCCATATCTGGCATGCCTCACAGCTGTATCAGGTATTTGTCAGGGGGGACATCCCACATGGCAACCTTGTGGGGGATGCTGGCTATGCACTGGAGCCATGGATGATGACTCCCATCAGAAATGCACACACACCCATGCAAGAATGCCATAATGAGGCACACACACAAACCAGAATCATCATACAGCATGTGTTTGGGATGCGGAAATCATGGTTCCGGTGCTTGGACACATCTGGTGGAGCCTTGCAGTACTCTCCAGGCGTGTGTGTCCACATCGGCATAGTATGTGCCATGCTACATAATATGATGCTGCGGAAACAGCTGCAGCAGGGACAAAATGGTGAAGGCCTTCATAGCCCACCGCATTTGCCAAGGCCATCACAGGCACAGAGGGATTCAGACCATGAACACACTGTGCCAGCCCCAGTAGGCAGACAGAGGCATGCCCAATATGCCTACACCTTGGCAAAGAGGGAACGTATAGCACATACGCTGACAGTGTAGGCCCCTATGGACTGACACACCTCTCCACCTGCACTTACAGTAAAATGGATGGCACACAAGCACGACCACCTGTAAATTGTAATGTATAGGTGGCCCACTGTGTAAATCCTACATAGGCAGCCCACAAACATTGTACACACAACAGCTATTGGAACACGGAATGTCAACACCTGAAGAGTACATGTGCCTATCAGCATATGTTGGTGCTGTGTGCATAGGTTCCCAGGTACATCGGTGGGTATATGGCCGATTGTCAGAGGCCATACACCAAACGGGGAAAACAGTGTCTGCTGTCACCACAACATCGAGTAACCAACTGTTGTGTAGAGGAGCAGAGGCAATCGTGGGAGCACATGTGTTTAAGCACTGTTCTGCAGACACTCAGCATGGAGTCCCTGCTGCGTTAATGAGGGGCTCCACATAATATAATCATGGATGTTGTGTCAAGGCATGGGGTGTACCCATGACAGGTATTCATCACCCCAGCATGCTCCACCCACGGTCGTTTGAAGGTGTAGCACAGTATTGTGTGTGGCTCACTGTGATATACATACCCAGTGCCGGAGCACATATAGTAAACATCACATGGACATACCATTAACTCGACTCATCAATATGTAAACTAACTGAGTTACCCATGTGACTCCAGTATGGAGTAACAGCTGTAGTGTACTCCACGTACAAAATGACATAACACATGTACAAATCCCAGATGGCCATATGTTAAATGCAGTGACCGTCATGCATGTTCCCGGTCCCACGTCCTGCAAGGGATGTAACGTAATCCCTAAGGCATGAGTAATGCATGTAGGATGCAGGTCATCAGATCATATGTTTAGCACATGTTACCGGGAATATGCATTGCCCACTGCTGGTAAACATCATTTAAATATGACTATATGGATATGTGCAAAACAGGGATAAGCTACTCCGAATATCATGCAGATCATGGTGAATGATGTCCAGAACAGGTGAAATGAGCATTATTTACCCATGTACTAATAGCGCCTGCTCTGAAGGGTAAAATGACGACTGCCAGGTGTAGAACACGCAATCATGTATAGAATCACCTAACACTATTGCTAGGCAAGATGTACCTATGGTAGGGTGTCACCTCTTCAAAGTACTAATGTGGGACATACGTCAGATGTCTGCAGGCCGACACATACACCCGGCCAGTACGGAAAGCAGAGCTGCACTGTTTTGCCTAGATAAAAGCTCATTCTTGTAATGTTTACTTACTTATTCTGTTTGTTGGTTCAGATACAGAATAACTGTTTTATGCGATTATTACATAAACTATAGGAAATAAGTATGTTCTAAAATCACAGGACATTTGCCATGTTTACAAATATTTTGCAGGACACAACTGCCCAAAGAGGGACTGTCCCTCGCAGAGTGGGACAGCTGGCAACCCTAACCTATGGCAGGTGTGTAATGTGATAGGTACAGACACAAACGTGCGGAGTCCAGGAAACAGTATACACCAACAAGTACACAATGAAAGGTGTAGCTTGCCTGTCCCGTCAGATATATATCTATATATATATATATATATATATATATATATATATATATACACATATATACACATGTATACATATATATAATACAGATAGAAAGGGCGATAGAGTTATATATGCTGATATATATATATATGGATTCAGCGATATCTGCAAATATATATAGATAGGTCAATGACATTCATAATACCTTGGAGGTACAAATACTTAGGATACCACCAACTATGGAATGTGTAACATACCGACATGCATAACCACGAGGCTGAAAGACTGAAAGAGAACAGTACAACCGCGAGTAATAGTATGATGATATGAATGGATAATTCGTTACCGCTGCCGATGTTGCGGTCCACGTAGGTACTGTGTTCAACTGTGTGTGTGAGTGCCGTAGTCTGTGTATGTGTGTGTTGAGGGTGCCGTGTGTGTCCCTGTGTGACTGTAATGTGTGTGTGTGTTCACATCATGTGTCTGCTAGTGCCAACTCGGAGGTAGATGATTACAGTAGGTGTGAGTATAGCTAGCCGTAGGCATACTGTCACCACCTGTCCCACATTAGGAGGGACAGCCCCTCCCTGGGCAGGTGTGTCCTGACATAAAACATTACAAAGGACAAATGTCCGAGATCGTAGGACATTAATATGTCCCATACATAATGTAATAGTTGCATTAAATAGTTATGCCTGTATGTAAGAAACTTGAATGTTACATGCAATATGATAAGTAGCCAAAGTCCAACAACAATAGGTATGTATTGAGGATAAAAGTATGTGCTATCCTGTGTACTGACCATGGCTATGTGTTGGCCTGTAAACACCGCTGTGTGTCCCGGAAGTGTCCAACAATGGCCATATGAAAAGGTGTCAACCCATGGCAAAGAGGTTCTGTTACCAACACAACCGCAATGACTGCAAATATCTGGGACAGAAATACACGGGATAGCTGTCATGTAGACATATCCCTTTACATATCACTGCAATTCCGGAATTATGGAAGTATCAACCTCACCTGCATACTATATAGAAACCAATTAACAACGGCCCAATGGACAATCCCGTAACATAAGGCTACTAACTGATAGCTCTTTAATAAGGGAAGGAGCCCACACACATATATATGGAATATGTAGAAATGCAAGCCCCACAAACCTGTATATGGTACGTACACCCACCGACATCTCCCACACTAGAAACTATAGCAATACAGACTGTAATAACAGCACAAACATCCAGTCAGTCAATTACAACTGCAGAACCATCGACATACCTTGTGAGAGACACAATTAAAGGCGCCATGCAAAATTGCAGCCATTTTATAATGGAACAAACAGCGATGTTACAGGTTTTGTTTGCAATAGTCCGTTAACAGATGTTGGGATGACAGGTACACCCACATGTTGAACCACATACTCTAGCTGTCACACACAATCCACGGGGGACATGAATCCAAAATATACTTGTCTCTATGCATAGCAGTTGCAATTACACATAACAAAATGCAATACAGGCCGTCTCCCCGAAGGTAGGGCAAATGGCCAACGCCCAAGTGGAGAAGTCAATTATACCCCACTGTTGCCGCGTAATTGGTGAATGTAGTAGCTGCAAAGCTGATATGCAAGTAATTAGTCACTCAGAATCACCAATAGGCGGCAGGAAACCACATGTTACAGGTATCGACGTATATAAGGAAAACTTGCCAGACATTCAAACCGTATGTTCATACAAAATACCCATGTAAGCAGTGTGAGAGAGATAGAGACAAAAGCACGTAACGATAACAAGGTATGTAGAACAATCAGTATGTAAGTATATGTATAGCATGTTTTGTATTAATTATTTACTGTATGTATAGCTCGTTTTGCATTAATTAAAAGTGTCCGCAATGCATAACGTGGGAAAAGGTATTTATGTAGTGATGTCTTGCTGAGCATACTTAAGCTTGTAGAAACTGTGCATCCAGCTGTGGGCCACAAGGTACACATCACAGACACCACAAGGGATGCTACATGAGGGCTTTAAACAGAACAATTACATACAACCCACCGTCAGTGGTAGGGTATGTCCAATAAGTATGTGCCATAGCCGGGGATAGTATATGTTGATATACTGTCACAGTAGGCATGTGTATGGGCATATAACGACAATGACATGTCTAAGGTGGTCCCACTGTGCAAGTATGCTTTGCATTATGGGATGCTATGTAAAATATGTGTAATGTATAGTATTGTAGGTAGATATGTCAGATATTCTACACAGCATAACAGGCATATCATGCATACCACAGGTATCGTCTACTGGCATGTACAATAACAGGATACATATGGCTTGTAGGCATGGGACATTGTAATAGCATGATAGCTAATCTAAATAGAAGGGCTACCAAGTAACCATGCACAAAGAACATGTAATAGCTTCACAGGTGCATAGTGGGGTACTATGCAATCTGTCAAGTCTATGTGTAAGCACAACCACAGTGTTCACACCAGTGGCACCTCTCTAGGGTAGTGTCCTGTGATCAGCAGAGCCATGTGTTACCTGCACCTCTGCACAGTACAGCCACTGCAGTGATCCCTGGTGTACATGTGTGTCCCAAACACCAAGGGAGGTATCACATGAACAGTGCTACTGAGTGTCCCTGCGTGATGTACATAGGAGTCATGTTCCAAAGCATGGTGAGTGTCCGGTTTGGGAATGTAACCCTCAAGCACATTCCACTCATTGTTGCATGTGTGCACATATCCATGAGCATGTTACTCACAGTGGCATCTGCGTATGTCACGTATGTGGAGTATATCCATTAATATTGTTGCGGACATGGACCCTGTCTGTTCAGCAGAGGTCACCCCTGAGTATGTAGTATGCAAATGTGTACAGACGTGGTGTCCGTAGTTCAGCCGCATACCTTAGCTGTCAGAGCTCAATAAACGTCATGGCGTGTTAATGTTGTGGTATGTAAAGCTGTAGCTGTTGTGTAAGGTACACCCTAAATGGTGTACCCTTGAATGTGTGTAGAAGTCTTGAGTTCAGAGGTACAATGGGTGCCTATGTAGCAGCTACACACCCAGTACAGATAAGTGTGGCCATGTAGAAGGATATCCACGCCACATTGGCAATACGGTAATCACAGGAGTGGGTGTGACATACATGTGTCCTACAAACATGTACAATGTGACACGTATGTAGGGGACTTCCACCTATGTGATAGTGGGTGATAGTGGGTGAATGGTGTAATGCAAAGATGATGTCCATGGACCTTGTGTCATGCAACTTGAGGCCATGATATTTATATCAGGTATCTGTCACAGTGACACCCATATGGATGGAGTCAGTATCAGCTGGTGGATCAATCATGGCACTTTGTATGCAGGGGTTTGTAAAGCTAGGCAGGGAAAGTCCCTCTGTGCTAGCCTGTACCTCAGGGAAGCATATACTGAACATGAGGGGCCCTATGACTGAGGACTGTGGTATGCCAAATGTAACTGAAATGCAGTAGGTACTATGGTATGCTACCCTCATTGTGTGTCCTGTCCATGAGCCACATTGCATAACATCCTGAGACATAGGGTACAATGTGCAGGTGGATGTGTATGTTGTCAATACCAGAATGGAGAATGGTGTTGAGAGGCAATGAGAGGACAATGTAGGATGTGTGGACTCCCGTACCATCATCAACTACCCTGGTAACTGTATGAAAGGAGTCCACCAGGTGTAGGGGCCATGCTCTGGCCCTAACAAGTCGAACCCGGGTGGCATCAAAGGACTGGAGCCCAACAATGTCTCTGTGAATGACATCCTTGATGATGTGCACCATAGCCGTGCAGAACAGTCCAGTCAGGTGTGTAGGACTATAGTCCCACTCGTGCATTGTGGTGCCACCTGTGTGGAGTGTGATGAATGTTGCTGTGTGCCATTCAGGGGCCACAATGTCTGATACAAGGCTATTACTGAATATGGTGGCCTAGTGGGGAGACATGTCATTCAGAGGTTTGTGGACATCACTGCCTGGGACTTTGGAAGGTGACATGGGGCCAGTGTCCCAGGACATATAGAGTGCAAGTTAGTACTGTGTAGGTGTGACTGCAGGGACACCACAATGTTCCTGCATGGATTGTGGCCCTGTAGTGAGTGAGAGGGTGTAATGTTAGCATTGAATCCATCCACCAGCATGTTGCCAACATCACCTGGGTCTGTAATGTTCCTGAGTGACTGTTGTATGTGACAACAGATGTGGGTATTGCCAGTGACTACTGACATACCACCATAATGCCTTGTGGTATACCCCGGAATGTGTCACAGTAATGTTTATGTAGCTAGTCATGGAGTATGTGATGAGGGATCCCGTGGCCCTACCAAGGCTGACCAGTGAGCTACCCCACCCATGGGATTGTACACCACTGTGCAACAGCCTCCACCTGTTGTTGTACATTATGTCCATGGAACTTGACCACCAGAGTGGCGTCTGTTATCTGGTGTGTACCATCATGGCTCTGTGTGGCATAGCATGATCCATGCAGTCGTGTAAGTGCTACTGAAGTGCACTGGGGTGTGCTGCAGCA
Organism: Protopterus annectens; assembly: GCF_019279795.1. Classification (NCBI taxonomy): domain Eukaryota; kingdom Metazoa; phylum Chordata; order Ceratodontiformes; family Protopteridae; genus Protopterus; species Protopterus annectens. Next base: position 414,246,670 of record NC_056725.1, read on the forward strand.
TTTGTATGTGCAATGTCCATCTGCACGGATGTCATGACATTAACAACCGCTGTCATAAGATGTCTGTAGTAGGTGTTGTAGTACTCATGTACTGTGTATGCCGTGAAGGGTGTGGTGCCGGGATGTGGCTAACAAGGTTGATTAGCATATGTTCGGAATCCACCAATGAGGGGATGACCACAGGTGTGGAACACCAGTCACATGTTGGTAGTGTTCATGTCAAGGTTAATGTTGGTCTTGGAGGTGGTGTGTATGGGTTTATCCAGCCGAGTGGAGGTTATGACTCATGGATGTGTCAGTACATGAGTGGCTATCCCAGTTAAGTGTGGGTTAGTGTCAGTCATACATCAGTAGTAGCTGTCTGAGCCCTAATGTCCAGTACACCAACAAATGAGGTCTGGTAACCATGGGGTATGTAGTGGAATCTGTAGCTTGTTACAATGTGTATAGTGGTTTTAGACACAGTTAGTTGCATGTGGAGCACCTCTGATGCATTGTGCTAAGTAACTAGCCAGGATGTGTGTACAACATAGTGGGATGTGGGAACACCTCAGCTGTGGGTGTGCCAGTCCAGGTATGTGCCTGAAAGGTATGGACTGTCTATAACCTGTCATTGCAGGTGTGCTCTGCAGAGCTGAGAGGCAGGTCCCAGTCACTGCAGAGATATTGGAGTGGAGCATTCTAAGGTGTGCCTTGCCTGCGTGCATCACAGAGGAAGATGCAAGCATTGTGTCACATGACCCCATGTCTTGCTTACCAGTTCCCATTCTGCCGGTGACTTTTATTGGAAACTGTGCAAGACAGGCAGTATAGAAGCAGCAAGAGCTTTATATGTGAGCTGTACTCCCAGGGCTGACAGGTGCAGGTCATCTGTGCCAAAGCATTGTGTTTGACCAGATCAGTCAAAGCGGACAGAAACCAGATGCCTGTGGAATGACAGCAGAAGCATAGGCAACTGTTGAAGTGACACAGTCAGTCGTTGCACAGTGGTATCGGGTCTGGATGAATGCATAATGCTCCCCAGGGCTTGGCCCGCACCTTCAGAGCTACAAGACTGGTGAGCTATTGCATGTCCTTGCACACGTAGACTGTGAAGTGGCATCTCAGGGCAGTCACACTAACATGGAGAATGACAAGTCACAGCGTACCTGGTGAGGTGTGACATGGGTGCATAGGTTATGTTGCAGAACCAGTTACCTGACAGCAAGATGTAAGCGACTATCACCTTGTGTAGCCTGCTGTGTGGAACTGCAGTGTGACCGCCTACAGAGTCACCTATGACTGGTGTGTTGTGTATGTTATAACACACTATTGGCTGTATGTGATGGGCACACATGAATCTGTGGGCTATAAGTTGGTGATGTTGTGTTCCGAATGGGGGCTTCCTCTGGTGCCTACACAGAGTATGGAAAGGTACTGCACACGTTGTCCTTGTATGTGTGTCCTGTGGTGGAGATCATGTGAGACTATGTGATGAGTGGGGTGTGTTGCGAATGTTACACATCCCCACATGACTGTCAGGTGCAGTCAGGGTTGGTGACAACATTACCCCCAGCAGGGCTGCATAAGTGCATCCCCCACAGGCTGTAGTGTTGTATGTCGGGAGGTGAGCATTGAATGTGTACATGAGACAATTGCTCTATTGCCACATGTACGACATATCCATCCTATAGACAGGCAATAGCACTGGTACATGACAGTTGGGCATGCCTGTATATACAACCATGTCTCACGGGATATGTGAGTTACATATGTACAACAGTTGTTGTACCATAAGCAAGCTGGAAATCTTAGCACAGCCAGTGTACCTGTGGGAAATGGTGTGGAATGGGTGCTATATTAATCAGTAGCTCATGACATGCTCACAAGTTCTGTACAAGTGCCTAGCATGACCATAAAATACAGACAGGGTGTTGGATAATATCAACCCACAAGTGGTGACAACAGTCATAATATGTGGCACCACACTATAACCCTGCTGAGTATGGTGTGCATGTCCATGAACCATTATCACTGTAGATGTTAGCAGTACAGATGTACAAGACAGTACGGATGTTTGATTACAAGTACCTTTGTATGTCACACATCCGTACAAGACAGTACGGATGTTTGATTACAAATATCTTTGTATGTCACAGGAGTGTTCTACCAGTGGCCTGTTGACAGACTCACAACTACAAATGGTGCCAGAGTGACATGTGCATATCACACCAGTGCCAGCTATAGTAGAACAGGGTTAATGTGTTGTTAGGCATCTGTGTATGTAAGGATGTGAATGGCCATGACCTATGAGGAATAGCTGTGTCAGTGTTGTGAACAACATACGGAATGGGCTGTGTGGGTGTGGTGTGTGACATATGTGCACATTCTGATGGATGTTATCAGCATTGTTACCGCTAGGTGAACATCCCTGTACCCATTAACTACCACCTAGGCTGGGTCATCATTATGGACACTTTGTAAGTGATGGTGCTGTGCAGTACACCTCCCTGACTTGGTGACATCTCCAGGCCCCTTAGGTAGTCATACGAGGTACCCATGTCATGACAGGGTGCCATCCATGAGCACGAAGATCATTGAACAGGCATATACAGCACTGGGGTGACCAATATTGGATCACATATCACCTTTAAGGGGTAATGGCCATGTGTGTATGGGCGATACCAGCCTTCACAATCCTCATCTCCATTATGCAGCATGCTGTCTACCTTGCATAAAGACATCTGCTACACCATGATGATGGGCATGCTACATGTCCATATCCTGATCTGTAAGATATATGTCATGGACATCCACCGTCCTAATACTAAGATCGCCACATGCTGGATAGATCCCTGTGACATACATGTGACATACTCCCGCCAAACCATGCAACCCTGTCCATCAAAGCTGCACATGTCATCCCAGTCATACATGGTGTGATGGCCACATGGTAGATGTAGTATCAACTGTCCGGATCAGTAATGTGGCACTGATGCACCTTGTGGTGACATAATGGCTGTCTGTTACAGCTAGGAAACCTTGCCCATACATGCTATGGTTCATAAGCATCCCTGCGAATGACGTCCGACTAACCATTGTCCCATGTCTATCACATGTGCAACACAGGCGATCCGTGTCAAGATGTTGAACAGCTGTACAGTGCTGTGTAGATGTATATGGCAAAACACATGCATGTACAGGTTTCCATGTGTATGTGTGCATTGTCACTGCTCAAGTCCATTAAGGCTGTGTCTGTGTTGATATGTGACATATACACAGCATCAAGGTTAACAGCATTACCGTGGACACATCCAGGCATGCGCAAATAGGTAAGAACACCAGTGCAGGCAAATAGACATGCCCACATCAAGACAGCATTCACATGGAGTATGAACACTGTAATGAGGTGACACACGTATATGGTGATGATATCCAATGCACAACGAGTGTTACATGTGTGTGACACAAACACGTCAGTCGTGTCCATGTCATGATGATTTGCAAAGATAACTGTGCAGATGTACTAGATGTCATAGAAATATATGTGCAGCAATATCTCTGTACATCTCTGAAACTGTGACCTGTCACCATCATTATGTCTTACAGATAATGCATTGTACACGCCTTCCGGCGTACAGCCATCAGGAAGATGATGTCCTCATCCTGTACCTCCATGAGAACTATGAGGTGTTGTTCAGCCATGTGCCACAGCATGCCCAGCAGCGGGACGACCTGTGGCAGGATCTTCGCAGGAGGTGAACAATGTGGGTGGCCATAACCGCATCTACCAGCAGGTGTGCAGACACTGCATGGACTTGATATGACATGCAAAACAGTGTGCCACTGCAATTGCCAGGGAACAAGGTGGAACAGGTGGTGGGCCACCAATCCAGCCCCCACTCACACACACCGAGGAGCTACTGGCCAGTCTGGGGACACCCTCAGAACAGCATCCAGAAACTCTAGCTGCCATCATGGAGGTGGGTGTCTCCCAACCAATGAGCCTGGAGTTGCCTGGTAAGTCAGTACTGCACATATGGCTATTATATCCCATTTAGTTGCACGTGTCACTGTACATTATGTAAAGTAACAACATATGCAAGGTATGTGGACACACAAGCTGCATACTACAGTATGCTACCCTGTGTATGCACACATGTGCATACTATATGCTATTATACAGGCAAATGTGTCATGGATAATGTTGATACTGCTGTGTCACCCCTATACAGGTACCTCTGGCGTGCCGCACAGACATGAGTCCGTTGCAGGTAAGACTGTCATCAGTATCAGGCATGTTAAAGCATAGATCTATTTGCCATGTGGCCAGTTAACACTTGCACACTTGATGTTCATTCCAGTCACAATATACAGGTCGCAGCACCCATCATTCACACAGGCCACCCATGTGCAATATATACAAATGAAATGATACACCAACTTGAAACCTTAGTATTTGTCATTGCTACATGTGTGGTCAGCTGTGCATACGACAGTGGAGGTGTTCTGTAATGGAGGCATATGTAGTATGCATTGGAACAACATGTGTGGTATGCAAACAGTACCACACAGTGAGCTGTGATATGGGCAGCCCACAGGTGTCACCATTGTGTTGTATGCCCCTGCACTGGGTGCACACATTGTGATGTGCCATCTGACATGTCCCAGACATGTAGTGTTCTGGCTACAATATTGTCATACTATCCCATGACCCATACCCCACATACCAAACATACAACCCGTTGTCTGCATAGCCCTGTGGATGGTGACATATCTGACATCTATGGGTGTATGTCATATGGGACAACACGTAGATTTGATGTGTATACACCCTGTTGCACATTGTCCACACATGGTCCACTTATAGCCTTAGTTGACTGATTATACAGTTGATGTGGTACAGTGGACATCCTAACAGCCTGTGCACAGCTAGTGGAGGTGTCACTGAAGTCTACCATAGAAGATCAGTTGCACATCACGATTGTGTCATGACAGTAGTCACCTGTACAGCTTCCACAGACATTGACACCACATCAGGCCACAGATACTGTACATTTCCCTTGCTGCTGTAGGACATCAATATTAGCTGTGCACCTCGTGTGTGTGGTACATCAATGTCATGTGGGAAATGGTGAATTGACATATCCGCTATGTGTGGACATGGTTGCCAGGCAGCTAAGACCCTGTAGTTGTTGTGCAGGGGTATCAGCTGTAGGCCTCCAGTGACCTGTCACTTGAAATAGCATGGTTTGGTGTGTATGCACCTCAGCATTGTGGGTCACAATCTACAGTTATGTCATGGGTATGCATGCAGTTATGGCTATGCAATGTGTACATATTATGCATTGTACAGCAATATAGATGCCTCAAGATGCCATGCAATGGCACAGTGTCTGTACTTCGCACTTTATAGCAATGTAGACGGCTCACGCTACCCTTCCATGCTCATGCACATTTGCTAAACATGCATTCTATCTGTAGGGCATACAGACAACACCACAATGTGATGCCCATTACAATGCTGTACATGTGTCAGGACACCATGCATGTTAATGCACACGTCAGCAGAGTACATGTCAAGGTCACATCAGCCATGTGTACTGTGATCCTGTTCTGGTCCACATGGTGTATCATAGGGATGCATGCATACTACCATGATTGTGTGAACTGCATGGCTACTGATATGACACCTGCTTGCTGTAGTGTGCACCCCAGGGAGGTATGCTTACTAACACTATTAATGTCCGAGCTGCATGCCCTCTGCTGTACCACAGGCATGCTGCATGCCATCTGTCAAATCACATGCATGGTGTGTCTGTGTGTGTGTGTGTGTGTGTGTGTGTGTGTGTGTGTGTGTGTGTGTGTGTGTGTGTGTGTGTGTGTGTGTGTGTGTGTGTGTGTGTGTGTGTGTGTGTGTGTGTGTGTGTGTGTGTGTGTGTGTGTGTGTGTGTGTGTGTGTGTGTGTGTGTGTGTGTGGCTGTGTGTGTGTGTGTGTGTGCCTGTGTCTATTGTAATTTAGAGCCTTTCTTTGCATTCACAGGTGATGTAGGTGTGTTACCCTCCTGCAGTCCATCTAATGTTAGTGTCCTCACAGATACTAGCAGTGGTGAACATATGCATGAGGTACAGGCAGGATTGTCAGGGGCTGAATCTGTGCCAATGGTTGCCATCCCAGCTATGTCCCCCTCTTCCCCGCACACAGTTCTGCTGCCAACACATACAGCATCACCAGTGGCCATAGAGGAAGGACAGTTAGCTTCTGTTAGCGTGGAACAGGAATGTGTGGTGGCTACAGAAGGTGTGTCTACACACCATGGGGTCAGTGTAATGACTGCAGATGTGCCACACAGGCATGTGGCCGGTGCTGCTCATAGGAGGACCTCTGGCAGACATGCACCTGCAGGACAGAGCGCAGCAGCTGGTATCACCAGACGCATGTTCCAGACTGTGATGGTGGCACAGGCACGTGCTGAACGGCACACCAGGGAAGGGCAGAGGCTGCAGAGGGCTGCTATCCGTACCCTAAATAACAACATCCAGGCATTGTCTAATGCTCAACAGCAGATTGCTGATGTTCTTGACAGGCGATTGGGTGACATGGTTGGAATCCTTGACCATGACATGGCAATCCGCGAGCATGAGCTGTCTGTGCTGGAACATCTGGTATGAGTGAGGTGTAGGTCACGTGGACATAGGCCAGCCACACCACCTAGTGCAGGTCAATGTGAGTGTGCCACCTCACATGCCCGCTCCCATAGTGCCGGTAGCAGTAGCAGTGCAGCTGGTGCTGTGCTGTCCACACCAGGACACAGCAGGTCACATGGACATGGCCCTGGATGTTCCCAGTGGGGACATGGTTCCAGTGGATATGTGTCATCAGACAGTAGCCAATCTGTACTTCCGCCTCGTAGTGCCCATGCAACCCCTGGCAGGCACAGGTCATGTGGCCATGGCCGGACACAGTGAGCTGTACAACCTGGTCTGTACAATTTGGAGCTGTCAATAATACCCCGTGTAGGCCTCACAAAAGGCAGACACACAGCAAAGATATCTGTAGGGCACACCAACAACCACATGCATACTGAACAGACATGTCCAATCATATCACTGGCCTTTACCCACACACATGATGTCATCCATTGGTGCAGCCTATGCCCCTGGCAAACATTATCACCCTGTGCATATGATGAAGCCTGTGCCACATCCCTGTCATCCACACCATCGGTGCAGGGACATGCTCAAATGGTCTGATGCACAGGGTGAACAGAATAGTGAGAAGTGTAATTTACATTAGTTGTGTAAGAATAGTGAGAGAAGTGTATATTACAATAGTTGTGTGAGAATAATGAGAGACGTGTATATTACATTAGTTGTGTGCTGTTGACACGCACCAGACATACCATGTAGTACAGGTTTAGCATGCATTGTTATATGTTCACAGTATGTGTCATGGTAACAACAGTAACACTATGTTGGTAATGACGCCCTGGTTCCCTCCTTATGGTCTACTTGCATGTGCCTACAGGTAGCACTGTTTGCAGTCTCCCATGTGTAACTGTGGAGTACTCACAGACACATATGGCAATATCAGCATGCTAAACGTAGCCTCAGCCTGACTGTCTGAAAGTCTAACATACCAAAGATGCCCACACATATACTGATCCAGAAGCATGTGGGCAGTTTAGTAGGCTACAGTGCCTAGAGATGTGACATCCATACCAGGTCACATCACAGGTATGTTGACATGGTGCAGGGGTTGTACACAGTGGTATGGCCAATGATAATGTTAGAGGCCACTTGATAGCATGAGGCCTCACTGTGTAGCAGTGATACCCTGTCACATTACAGAAACATGCTCACACTAATGGGGTCAACAACACTATAACGCACACCCCATAGTGTTGAGGTGAGGACCCTTGCCTATGTGGTCATCACCCTCACAGTACTGTGCACCCACACAATGCGACACAGAGAAAGAACATGTACAGGTAGCCAGTGCTGCTGAGACCGATGGCATCAACAGGGTAGTGGACTGCATCACCATGAGGGGTTAGGGATCCTGTGTGTTCTGTATAGTAGCATACACCCTCACTCCATGCACCAGACAGCCATACATACCTACATACACACACACACACACACACACACACACACACACACACACACACACACACACACACACACACACACACTGTGGAGACCACAAATGTCATACACATTTGGATAGCTAATGTGTGTGATACACACACCACACCTGCCTACGTCATGCTTTCCACACTGCAGTATGTACAGATCTCTACAACAGTGTACAGGGGTGTGTGACAATTGGGTTGTATTCCACACCATATGTGGCATATATGGTCAAACAAGCAAACACACATGGCAGTACTGTGAATGATACACCTGCTATATGATGATACGTCTGACAGACATGCAGCAGTATTGGCTGCATTATGTGTACCAACGCTACCTTCGGCAATTGTGCTGCTATATGCACATGGGAGGATGCAAGTGTTACAGGTGTCAAGTGACATACTGTCGGTAACACCTGACCACTGTGAAGGTGTTATGTCTCCACCGTCAAGTAACGGTAACATAGCGTACTGTTTGCACATGTCATGGTTGGATGGCGTGTGACACACCTGTGAGCCGTCCCTGGCAAACATCCATCTACACAGGTGCATCACCACTTTATGTACACACATTCATCCATACCTGCTGTACATCCTACCGTACTATCAGTATGTCACCATATACAAGTGTCAGTTATGGGGCTGCATTGCAGCTGCATGTTGTAGTTAGGCACAGATGAGTTACTTACATCAGCTACTGTACATGCATGGTAGCTGCATGCACACTACAGATTGTACATGTGTGCTGGTCCTACATGCCTGTCATGTAGCCATGTTTGTATGTATTGCAATTGGTGAACATGTGTGTTGACATACATAACACATGGACTGTTGTATGATATGATGGGTGTCATGGGTAACTAGTACAGAGGGAATGTGTCCTCAGTCAACATTGCTACCTCATGTACTGTTAGCATTCAACAGCCATGGACCCACCTTCCATTTCTGTGTGTATGATTGCTGTAGCCACTTGTCTGCACAGAGGACAGCAAAAGCTATGCTATGTACATATGTGGTGTGTGTTTGGTCCATGCACATATCCACTGCAATTACATGTATGACATAGCCAAACATGTGTGCTCGTTGGTGTACAGTGACAGTCATCTGTCACAGCTGTGTAAGACCCAGGGCCCCTGGTATGTGTAGAGTCGACCTGGTTATGTACAGTGGTATCATTGCAATGCATAACACATGATGGAACCCTGTCGGTACATGTGTAGTCTGCACAGTTGCTGTAGACCTATGTACAGTCCACTGGTCATGAGTCACACGGTGTTGTGTTAATGTATGGCTGTGTATTGCTGGTCCAATGACATGGTGATGTGTGACGGCTACATTGTAGATTGTGGTGTGTACCTCTGTGATCTACACCTGAGACAACTGTGATAGCTCCTGAGTGTGTACTGGTCAATACATGTGAGTTGCCTTCATGTACATGGGGACAGTAATACCATACTGTGCCCTTCTGTGTTTAGAATCCGTGTGCATGCAAGACGGCCCTTTGCAACTAAGTGTGTGAGCATGCCCAGTACGCCGTTGTGTAGCTGGACACACAGTACATTCCAAACTGCGCCCTTCCATGATTAGAATCCATGTGCATGCAAGACGGCCCTTTGCAACTGCTTAGTGTGTGAGCATGCCCAGTACGCCGTTGTGTAGCTGGACAAACAGTACATTCCAAACTGTGCTCTTCCGTGATTAGAATCCGTGTGCATGCAAGACGGCCCTTTGCAACTGCTAAGTGTGTGAGCATGTCCAGTACGCCGTTGTGTAGCTGGACACACAGTACATTCCAAACTGTGCCCTTCTGTGATTAAAATCCATGTGCATGCAAGACGGCCCTTTGCAACTGCTAAGTGTGTGAGCATGCCCAGTATGCCGTTGTGTAGCTGGACACACAGTACATTCCAAACTGCGCACTTCCGTGATTAAAATCCATATGCATGCAAGACGGCCCATTGCAACTGCTAAGTGTGTGAGCATGCCCAGTATGCCGTTGTGTAGATGGACACACAGTACATTCCAAACTGCGCCATTCCGTTAGAATCCGTGTGCATGCAAGACGGCCCTTTGCAACTGCTAAGCGTGTGAGCATGCAGAGTACGCCATTGTGTAGATGGACACACAGTACATTCCAAACAAATGTGTGATACTAAGCATGTGGGCATGGCCATTGACATCCTGTATAGTGATGGTGGTCATCCAGGCAACAGATGTCCATTTTCAATGTCACGATGGATGCCTACATTGAACACACTGGTTGCTGTCTTGAAGGGTGTACTGTCTGTGGCGCTTCCCATATCTATGTAGTGTTGTTGTAGTGCTCCATAGATATTTGGTTGCCCCAATCACACCACTGCCATGTGTTTGTCTATGTCTACCTTGGGACAATAATATGCTTTCAGACTGCTCACTCTCTATACATTCCCTATCGGCATCCTTGCCTTTGTGGATGATGTCACCCACCTAGAAGTATGCCTTTGGGAGTGCTGTGTTCAGTAATCTCAGTAGCTCGTTCTGTAAATGCGTCATGCTGTAGTGTGTTAAGGTAGTTAGGTGTATGTTCGACTCCCAGCCCTGCCAAGTGTGTGTGTGTTTGTGTGTGTGTGTGTTTGTGCGCATGCTCCCGTCCGCCTGGGGATGCAGTCTTGCTTTTGGATGCCGCACACCACAGCAGTTTGCTGCCGACATCTTTGCCTTTGCGGATGATGACACGCACCTAGATGACTGCCTCTGGGACTGCTGTGCTTAGTAATCTCTGTAGCGCGTTCTGTAAATGCATCATGCTGTAGTGTGTTAGGGTAGTTAGGTGTATGCTCGACTCCCAGCCCTGCCAAGTGTGTGTGTGTGTGTGTGTGTGTGTGTGTGTGTGTGTGTTTGCAGCTGCCTGGGGACACAGTAATGCTTTTAGATGCCTCACACCACATACATTCCCTATCGGCGGCTTTGCCTTTGCGGATGATGTCACCCACCTAGAAGTATGCCTCTGGGAGTGCTGTGTTCAGTAATCATGGTAGCGCGTTCTGTAAATGTGTCATGCTGTAATGTGTTAGGGTAGTTAGGTGTATGTTTGACTCCCAGCTCTGTGTGTGTGTGTGTGTGTGTGTGTGTGTGTGTGTGTGTGTGTGTGTGTGTGTGTTTCCAGCTGCATGACAACAGTACATTGCTTTTACAGTATTCACTCTCCATAACATCCGTGCAGCGTCTTTGCCTTTGATGCTGCTGTCTGCAGGCTAGACGTGTGCCTCTGTGAATCATGTGATTTACTGATCACGGTAGCGCATTTTGTAACTGTGTGATGCTGTCATATGGTACAGTGCTTACGTTTATGTTCTGCTCCCAACCCTGCCACGTGTGTGTGTGTGTGTGTGTATGTATCTACATATATATATATATATATATATATATATATATATATACATACATATATATGTATGTATATGGCTATATATATATATATATATATATATATATATATATATATATGTATGTATATGGCTATATATATATATATATATATATATATATATATATATATATATATAATTTATATAGAGATATGTATGTTGGGATTATCACTCTTGACTCTGTTGCATTGTCTGTACGTGAGCACCATGGATGTATGTACATCTGCTATGGCTCTGTGATAGTGCACATACTGTGTGCTGTAGTGATCGTGGGTTATACATGTGTAGAGACCGGTTATTGTGTTGCTGGGTATTACACAGGCATTGGAAACAATGTTAGTGCAGCACCTTTGACTGGTCGTATGCAGATCTCGGCAACAGTCAGCAGTGGTTATTACATTGGAGTGTGAGTATGGCTCATACCCATCTGTAGTGACTGTGAATTCTATGCACCTCAGGTTAACATTGCAGACGCACGTTTATCCACAGGTTGTGGTACAGATCCCAGGACTGTATGTGTAGACATTGACAGGAGCAGGACAGAGTTGTGTTGGATGCATGGAGGGGTGTCCATGGCCAGTAATGGGGATCTCTACAGCCTGGCAGGTACGGTCTGTGACTGTCCCACAACCTCCTGTATATGGCTGACACATGCTGTACCTGTGTATATGCAGACACACACACTTACCACAAACAGCTACGGCTATCACATACACACACCCATTGCACCACAATTGGGCCATGCAATATCTCTTGTCCCTCACACACACACACCTACGTGTACATTGGATGGCTCTATGACAGCTCTGGACATGTTAACACCACACCCTGTGCATATGATGTCACCTGTGCCACCACCTGTGATGTGTAACATTGATGCAGGATATGACTAACCTGGTGCTGCTGCACATGGTGGCTTTATTCCACTGTATTGATGTTAGCATGCTGTGAACACACAGTGTGTTACTTCCAGGTGTACTTCAGCAGGCATGATGCATTGCAGCTATGACCATCACTGTAGCATAGTTTACAGCACTGTTACTTCTGATGATGTAGTCTCCATCCATGTGCCATTTCACTGATGTGTGTAGTATTGGCAGCATGTGTGTCTGTGTGTGCAGTACATGTGTGATGTGTGTAGTACACATGTATGCATGCTTACAAACGCATACTCGACATTACACGGGCTTCACCATTCGTACACTAGCTTACTTGTTCTTCCACATGCGCACACAGGCTAACACGCACGCACACATACTTACTCGGGCTTACTGGCACGCATGGGCGCAGACACACTGTGGGCAGGTTTGCAGGTCACATCGGTGGTATCCATGGCGTACGCTGTCAGTCTCCTGATGTTCCCTAGGATAGGTCATGACACGTCTCTTCCACTGAGTACTGACAGCACACATGTGACACTGCTCCAGTGAGGTTACAGTGTTTTGTACATACACACTCATGTTGTCACCTATCTTCTACTCTAATAGTCCCCTTAACCTACACTACATGGTAGAGGCTTGGCCCATATGGCATGACATGTTGTGATTCACTATCCTCAGCCTCACTTGCCTCACACTGCCTACAAATGCTTCATTACATCTCTGGCAGAGCGCTTCCACACATAAGTACCAGTATGCAGTAGCAATGTTGTCTCCAGCTTACCATTCATCTGCATGGTGTACTAACATCTAACTAAACCTACATTTTGTATGTATATTATCCATATATCTTGTTTTGAAGTGCAGCGCATTCTCGTTGCACTGCGCTACGCTTCCACACTAGGGATCGGGGGAGGACAACTACTGGTTCATTGATATCCAATGGACAAAGCCGCCACTGGCCTTGGTCCTGGACATTGACATGCTTCTTCAACTGTATTCATACTGTATTTGCAGCTGTCATTGCTCCGTTTAGCAATGTGCAAAACGTTAATCGCATAACATCCGGGTACATTTCTGCACATAACTGTGCTCTTGCACGGACAGCTTACTGTTTCATGTATCGTGTAATTACATCATTTGCATAGCTTACACATACAAATGGGGTATGTTGCAAATCCCAACATTGTCCATGCAATGTTCGTGTTATGGGCGGTCTTGCACGCCCCTGCAGGTGTTTGCTGAATAGCCTGGCAGTCATCTTTCCTTGCTGTACTCTCACTCAATCCATACAAGCCGGAGGCTTCATGTATCATGGCCTAGGCTTTGATGTGTGCTTTGTCTATTTGTGGTGTATGCATGGCTGTGGGTATGTCCCACTGTCATCATTGGTAAAGGTGACACCCTATAGGTACTTCCTGTAGACTGCTGTGTCATTTGACATGTCAGCACATACCTGCAGATGAACTTCCTAATGCAGCGCTTTTCATATCTTCTGAGTTATCTTGCAGTCAATAATACTGTTTCCTCAGACATGTATCTGTTTCAGATCATGCTTATCAACCTCCTATGCAAAACATCTGTACAAAGCCTAACATGATGGGGGGACAGATAGGGGCAGATTCTACATATTGCTCTTACAAACATAGATAGTTGACAGTATTATAGGTTTTGCATTAGTATGACCTTTCTGAGGGATTTGGGGTCTTAAACACATATGTTTATCATTATTTAATGACGTCAGTTCTCAGGTATTTGGCAGAAAGGTACAGATTGTGAGAGGAACACACCACACATATGAGGCATACATCTGCACATTCGTACAGTTGTGAGGTATGTTTCTGATACTGGACATCAATTTTCTTATGCCAATACACACAATACATGGCGCCATCACAGGCCAGTTACCATTACATTCCTATTGCAGGACACACCCACCCACTGGGTTATATTCCTCACACAGGCCAACAGGTGCTTATCCACACTAATTATTCCATCATGTACCTTATGTGTACGCCGGTATTTGTGCTTTCCGTCAGTGGCAGAACTCACGTACAAGTATGGGGGACTGGACACTGTATCAGTGACACTGCATGATACCCTGAGGGACACATGTCTTTTGAGTCTATTAACCTTGCACATTGACTTTCACAGGCCATACATTGTAATTCACATTTGTGGACAAACATGCTTATGACTTGTACATGTTTTGTCATTTGTCCTGACGTCTTTCTTCTCACCTGTCCACCTAGTATCACTAGTTCTGTACATTTCATTAGGACAGGTTACCTTCATACCTCTCACCTGTGCAAATTATGGGTATACACCCTGGGGTTTGACCTATGATTTTGTTACAATTGTCATGATAATGTGCCTTTCTGGTAGATTGCTGGCAAGCCATGACGGACTGTGCGGTTAGATAATCATGACTAACATTTCTATTTCATGATTACTAACTCTCATAACATTCGTATTCCTGACTACGCAATTATTCTATCAACGGTCTGACTGCCTGAGGTATATTTAATATAGTCCCTATTTGTCTGTCGTGTACTATGCCTTAGTCCAGCTGTCTTATTCTGACATTCTGGCAGGTATGGTTACCATCTTGGTCGTACGCGTGTCCATCCATGATAATTGCCTACATGACACTGATATAGGTCCCTACATCTTCCCCCAATGGTTTACACAATATCCAGTAGATGGGTTGCACCTTTTTGGAGAATGTAGGCATGTGCTATACCCACATAGGTATATTGTTCACTCCCATGGGGCGTACCTAATAGATCTGTGCCAACCAACACCTTGGCCCAATTCTGCATACCCATGATTCCCATACCTGACACACCTCCACAGTACCCATTAAACATGTTTAATGAGAGATAATAAAGTGTGAGGACACTTCTGAGCACTCCCCACTCTGCGTATATCAGCTCGTACGTCATACATTCAATCGACCCATGTGTTATTACCCTTGCACCTGCTACTGTTGCATGTACACCTATATCGTAGTTGCAGGTGTGACTTCTTTTGCATCAATGATGGTTGGCACTTCATACAGGATCAATTTTTTAGTCCTGCAAAGGACACCTATATTCATGTTTAATGTGCAGAACTTGCAGGCCCTGTCACACTGGTACTTTCCGGGCAATGGTTTGGAAACCATCGGTGTATTCTCCTTTCATGCATGTCTGTCTGTCTATCCATATTAGCTATACCGTGACCTATTTATATACATGTGTTATATGTACAAGGACATATGTTTGTTGTGTATTATATCTATTCATGTATCGTGTGTGTATAGATTTATATATGTACATATATACATATGTCTGTACATTCCTCATCTCATAATTTGCTTTGGATTATGTCTGTGGATATATGTGTATATATATCTCCATATCATACCTTTCAACTGTACAGATTTCCACTGCATGTACAGCTGTTTGCCTCTTATCTTTGGTCCGTTTTTCATAACCTTGTGTCTATCGGGCAAGTTAGTGGCATATCATTAAAGTCCGTGCTTGTTGGGACGAAAACGCAATTGTAATTGAAGGCGCTCATAACGTTTTTGGTGTGTGGAATCGTAATAAAAGAAGTGGCAGTACTTTCTCTCCTTGGTTCTCTTTTTTTGTTTGGCATATCATTAAAGACTGACGTTGGTAAATAATAACAAACATTTCAGGTTACGACTTCATACCCTTCAGAGAATCCATGCTAGTAACACACCTGTTATTCTATTCACTTTCTATGTTTGTTAGGGCAATATCTGGGGATTGTCCCTATTTGTACCAGTTGTTGTCATGGCTTTGTCCGGTTTCATACTTTACGGGTTTAACAGGTATGAGCCATGTACATAGAACGTGGGGAAAACACCATTCATTTTCTATTCTGTGAGCAGATTACACACGCACAGGCGCACTTGCATATCCTTATTGTGGGTTACATGTGTTTCATAGATAATTGTGCTTCCATGAACTTTCATAATTCTGACCATAACAGTTACATATCTGTATTCCAGTTTACGGACTACTGCAAAACACACGTTCACCTTTACATATTTAAATGTGTGTACTGCACGAACGCTTTCATTACACTTTCAGGTTATATGTGCAGTGGTCGTAAGCCAGCCGGGACTTCATTCACGTTGGCCGGATACTGGAACCACTATTCTATTGGTGTTCTCCCTCATTGATATGCATACCCATAGTGCTTAGCTACATAAACATATGCCTCACCGCTTCACCTACGACACAGGCATCCATTCTCCTGCTGGGAAAAAGGCGGTACTAGATATTACACATTCCCTATTGCCTACTGCTGTGGACTCCGGCTGCATTGTTAATTACTCCGAGGATATGCAGAACACCAAGGCATATAGTCCAGCCACATACAGGTATTTGATTGTCAGGGTGTTCATGTAATGATCTGGGTTTAGGCTTGTCCACCTGGTGAACGGAACTTCCCTGGCCAAGGTCAAATGTCAGACGAAGCATATGGACAGGGATTATCTCCCTATTTTGAAGTTTTACCTGTGTTTATAGACACAGGTGTTTGGGCACCTGTCAGCAGCTTATTCTGTTGGCATTACATATTATGGGTGGGGTTGTTATAGTCCATACTCCACGATGAGGGGTGTTCCCATTCACATTTGATTATTACCTGTATACAGTCATATGGGGATTATTATTTTTGGACATGAAGTGACTACAGGTATGCAGTTGTACATTACACAAGTGTGAAGGGCTGTTCCTGTAAATATGTACAGAACATACCTCTCAACCTCTTAGAGCACCAAACCTGCACAAAACCTACATGATGGGGGGACAATTAGGGACACATTTTAACGATTGCTCTTACAAGCTTAGAACGTTGATAGAATGCTAGGTTTTGCATTAGCATGACTTTTGTGCAGGTTGTGGAGTCTTATACTCAGGATATTTCTCATTATTTAGTGACGTCAATCCTCAGCTATTTACCACACTGGTGCAGATTGTCGGAGGCACACACCAACACTATGGGGCGAACCTGTGGTCATTCTTAGGGTTGCCACCTTTTTGACTGCCCAAAGTGGGACATGTTCTGTAGAGATGTCAGATTTTCCAGGACAAAACATACCTACAGCCATGCATAGTACTGAACTTTAACCTTTTTTGTACATATAATAGCTTATTCTAGTAACATTTGAATTGCTTATGCTACTTCACATAACATATTGAGGATTCATATATAAAATAACCGTTTTATGCGACTATTAAAGTAAATTAGGAAATAAACTCTCAGGACATTTGCTATGTCTTGATTTTTGTCACAGGACACAACTGCCTACAGAGGAATTGTTACTCGCAAAGTGGGACAGGTAGTGACCCTAGTCATTCTACGAATATCCGGACAGTTGAGTGGTATGGCAGAGACCTCTGTAATACGCTGTTGTGTTCTGGCACAGCAGTAGCTCAGCATTAAAGACTGCAGTCGGAACGTGCTGACAGACAGTTGGGTTTCAGACTTCATACTCCAGACATTAATGCCAATGTGCAAACTGTTATTCTATCAAATTCTATGTTTCTAAGAGATATGTTTACAGATTGTCCCTGATTTTGGACCTTTGTCTCACTTATATTCACGGCTCTGTCCAGATATCTTGCTCACATAGGTTGACAGGTATGGTCAGTCACGACTGCACACAGTCAGTGTCCCTCACACTTGATCAGGGTTGACCTGTTTATGTAGTGTCTTCCTCACCCTCCTGCCCTTTTCCACTTTGCAAATGTGTGCATTATATTCTCCCTCCTATTCGTGTCTGGACATGTGCATCACGGGAAGGTATTTTATCCTGGGTGGTAGGTTATGCATGCCCACTTAGGGCTGGACAGTGTCATGGACCTCCACTGCACGTTCTGACTTGTGTCCAGATATCTACTGGATTGAACATCATGTCGTCATACCCATTCTACTATTTACACAAGTTGGTCATCCCGTGAGGGATACCCCAAAAATTGGTCAAGACGAAAACAAGTTAGATAACGAAGATTTTTGTGGCAGCACGAAAACGTGCAGGGGGTTTTACATGCAGGGGATACATGGTTTGCAATCCTGACACTGCCTAGGGTGACAATACCTACTACATATGCGTAGGGGTCACTGTGTGTAGCTGTTTCTGCAACAAACCAGTGGACCAAGTACGGCTGGATTTGGTGGACGTTCTGGTATGGTGGCAGGTTGTGTGTTGTGGAGGGTATGCTGGGTAGGTTATTATGCATCTAGGTGTGTTGCATTTGTTATGGCCAGTTCCATCAGGACCCATCTGTGGGTATGTGACGGTGCAGTATCTATACATTTGTCTCACATATTTCCATATTCATATGTTTGTGAGATTGTGTTCTACACTATGGCCTGTCTGCTTGTCTTGCAGCTGTTTCTACATGAGGTTGTGTTTCTTTCCACTTCACCCGCTGCCCCCTCATACACCTCCAGTTCACCTTTTCTGCATATGACAAAAGTATCGCCTTTGAGGAATTTACCATTAAACACACACCCCTCACACGCGAATTACTCACACCCCATAGAGCACTACTTTGGTTGTTGGCCCATGACATGGCCAGAGTTACACATTGACTACCCTACATGTGTCGGGTACCTTTATGGTTGTGTGGACTACCCTGCCATGTTTGCTTTCCATATGCTATACCTCACGCACATAGGTACACGCCCTTACTTCACTTTCATTACTTGGTTGGTGTATCCGGGTACTACCCGTTCGACTGTGTCTCATACACGTTCAGATTATACAGCTGACTTCCGGATTTTGCCAGCTTGTTCTACTCATTGGTAGGATGGCACCTTTTCCTATGTCCAAGCTATTCCTTACACATGTCCGACCATTGTGGACATTGCCTCCCCACAGTCAACGGTTGTGTTTCCACCTTTTCAATTGGCCACAGTGTGACATAGGGTTACCACCTGTCCCACTTTGCGAGGGACAGTCCTTCTTTGGGCAGTTGTGTCCTGACATGTAATTGTCAACATGGCAAATGTCTTGAGATTTTAGGACAAACATATTTCTTATATTTTATGTGATAGTTGCATTAAACAGTTAATTCTGTATCTGAAATACCTGACTGTTATGAGAAACAGAATAAGCAACTAAAATGCTACAGGAATACGCTTTTCTGTAGGCAAAACAGTTATGTTCAGTCCTTTGTACTGGCCGTGGGTATGTGTCGGCCTGTACAGTCTGATGTCTGTACCAAACATGTCCCACTTTGGCCATTTGTAAGGGTGGCAACCCTACTGTGACAGTTGTGGTGAACACAGCATATTTTACAGGCCAACACATACCCAAGGTCAGTTCGGCAGATAGAACTTACAATTCTTGCCTATATCTAAGCTTATTCTTGTAGCATTTATCTTATTCTGTTTGTTATGACATTTATGTATTATACGTCCAGTGAAATATGTTTAATGCAACTATTGCATGACGTCTATGGAGGAATTATGTCCTATATTCTCTGGACATTTGCCAGTTTTACATGTTTGTGTCGGGACACATCTGCCCACAGAGGGACTGTCGCTCGCAAAGTGGGACAGGTGGTAATCTTGATCAATGGTATGGATCATACTGTTCCTTTCGGCCTACATGTGCCCGTGTTGTTATGGCTCGTTTATATGCTCCTTCTGTTTCGTTTACATGCGTATGCTATTTCCTATCACATTTGGTATGTGAAATACAGACATACCTTTTGTATGTGACTATTACATGGCTTGTGGGATATGATTCAGACATACGGTCACTACCTATATCTACATTTCTCCTAGTGTATTTTGTTATGGACACATCTGCATAGCTGTGTTCCCTCCCTCAAATTATGGGTCGGCTGGTGACCCTCTCCGTTGGACTGGACGCACGCTAACATCTGATACGTTTCACTTCCACATGGTATAGCTATCAACACTACGTTGGACTACAGGCACATGGTTTTCCTGTCATTTGTTCATGGGTAGGGACCAGTTATTCCCTACTGTGCATTTGTGTTTGACTCTTCATTTTCTGTTCGCAGGGACCCTGCTTTGCATACGTTTCAGTCTCCATGGACACTGAAAGGTACGATTACTATTGCTGGCGGAATATAATATTCAGCAGTTTAGGTTGCTCCTTGAAAGCCGACATTGACACGCCTCCCTGCGCAACTTCGATACGCCCCTTGCACTCGCGCGCGTTTCCTATGCATGTGGCTGTGGCAGCTGCGCGCCTTCATTAATATGCATATGGCGCATCTACTCCACATCTACGCCGCACGGCCAGCGCAAGCCTTAAGCCGGACTTGCGCCAAGCTTCATGAATCTGGGGGTGTGCCTAAACTAATGGCCCCTCCTTAGGTTTGTAAAGATGTTCAGTGATAGTTGGCAGGAACATGTAACAGCCTGTGGTAGGGAACAATATAATAAAGCTGAGTCAAGATTTTTTTCAGTGAAATCCGTCACTCTGAAAGGTTACAACTGTTAAGCAGCTGTGAGGTGAAATGGATCATTACTAGACAAAAGAATCATAAAATAAGAGTTATTGAGGTTAGCACATCAAATTAGCACAGAGGAGCTGTGTCTTGCAGTCCAGGGTTTGATTCGCAAAGTCTTCATTTTCCCACTGTTGGACTGAGCAGGTCACTTAACCAGAAAGTGCTCTGGGGCAATTAGAAAACTCTGTTAGGCTCCTCAGTGGTCTCCTGGACTACATGCCTAATAATTATCTGGAAACCACTAAAGAAAAATTAATTAAGTCGCAAGGAATGATTTCTGGTTTCAAGCAAATCATCCAATGCAGTAAGCAGTGTCTATCCTGCAGTTCTGAAGAGAGCAGAGCACCATTTATAAGAATTATGGAGTATGTATCAGCCATTCCTCTAAAACTGTCTGAAAACATCCATATATATATATATATATATATATATATATATATATATATATATATATATATGATCTGGTCTAGTTAGCCTCAGTCGAGGAGGTATGCAGATTAGGTATCCAATCATTTTGGGATGTGCCATAGAGTTGAAAGCAAATAAAACTACACTTTACCAATGTAAAAGGTAAAAGTGAATAAATCTGCAATCTTCCTAATAATTAGGTTCTAGACAGAGAAATATAAAACAAGATATATTGTGATATGGCTAAGACCCTGTCACAGTGCAGGGAGTGGTTAGTTTAGACAATCCATTAGATCAGGTATGTGCACCAATACTGAGGAAAGCATGTCAGCATGTCACCCACTTCACCAGGAGTCTCAAACATTCAGTAAGAAGAAGTAGTTCTGATGGTGAGCAGACCAACACTCCAAAAACTCTGTTCAAATTAATAACCAAAGTTCTCTAAGTAACATGAAGTAAGTAATCCAAGCAGATGAGCTACAAATCAAATTGTATAATTTTAACATAAAGTTGTAGCCATGCAAGAAAATTCAAGTTTAATAAAAAAAATAAGGTAAAATCAAATTAACTTAACATGGTTAACTATTATTATAACCACTGATAAATACAAAAATAAACTATTTAAACATGTTGTACTGTGCCAGTCATAGATGTTTCAGTCAATACATACCTGTCCCCACTTGAAAATGTGTGTGTGTGTGTGTGTGTGTGTGTGTGTGTGTGTGTGTGTGTATATATACATAGATAGATAGATAGACAGACAGACAAGTAGATATATACATGCATCCATGCATATAAATACATTTAGTGGATACAAGGAAAAACTTTCCTAAGGCTGAAAAATGTTTTGGTTTATGTTATTTAGACACAGAATTTTATCCTTTTTAGGGACATAAGCATCTTTATAATTGTGTATTTAGTTTTCCTTGAGCCAGCCGTGTACCCGTCTTTACTCTAAATGTATCAGCAGTAACACAGTTTTCTTCAGAAAAGGCAGTTCTGGGGAACTCACTAGGAAGCAGTTGGCGTTTAAAAAAAACAAATAAGAAGACTAAACATCTATTGTACTGTAATGGTATGCAAAGCAGAATGCTAATTTCAAATAGAAAATGACATAAAGTAAACCTCAAACTCACGGGTTATGTAAATACTTATATGGATACGTAAAAATGAACAGAGATATACTGATAAGCTTCCTGGAAAGTATTCATATCTCCTTTACAGGGGAATAAAGTGTTCAGATAACAAAGAACTGCTACAGAATTGTTCACTATAGTAAAAGCACTGCAACTGTAAAACTACAAACACACTCAAAAAGGGTGAAAAAGGAAACCCATCTGTTCAGGCAATGTTCGAGTCACATAAGTGAAAGAACAATATTTGCACTTATTTGGAACTCGAACCCAACACTTCCAGCATCCTGTACTGGTGTCACTGCTGCTGGACCAACAAGAACCACTGGACAGATAGGTGTTGTGCTTTCCCTTAAGAACCTTATCCTTTCCTCCACAAACCCTCCAGCAGGGTGATTAAGGTCAAATTGCAAATACACACACACACACACACACACACACACACACACACACACACACACACACACAATAGAAAGCCTTCTGCTTAGGCATTGTTAAAATCATAGAATTGAAAGTCTGTAGGCTGTTCTTGGTCCAGTAGTATATAGGTAACCAACCAGCTTCCTATATAACATCAAAGTTATATTACCTTCACTGTGCCTCTAATACGTTTTTAAGTTTTGTCCTGCAGAATTGGTAGCTTTTGTAGGTTAAGCAGGGAGGCAGCAGTGATAGCTGACAAGGCATAGTTAAGTATAGGGAGAATTAAGTTTTGTCCAAAATGTGTGTTTTGTTTACTACCACAGAACAGCATATGTGCACATGGCATTAAACTTTGTTGCCTACCTTATGTATAAGGGATAGGAAAGAAAGGAACAAGCCATACTTCCAAGTATTTATAAGTCTGAACACTTTGTAAAGGATTGCCGTTAGGACCAGTAATATACCATTACTCATTTGTGCAAGCTAAGTTGTTTCTGAGTTCCATATGACATTGATTTGGAATTTTCCAGGCTTACTGTAAAATTTGGCTCATTCAAGGTTCTTTTGGAGATTGGTTAAGCTTATATTGATCTTCTTCTTCTTCTTTCGGCTGTTCCCGTTAGGGGTCGCCACAGCAGATCAACTGTTTCCATTTCTTCCTGTCCTCTGCATCTTGCTCTGTCACATTAACAACCTGCATGTCCTCTCTCACCATATCCATAAACCTTATCTTAGGCCTTCCTCTTTTCCTGTTACCTGGCAGCTTCATCCTTAGCATCTTTTTCCCAATATTCTCTGCATCCCTCCTCAGCACATGTCCAAACCAACATAATCTTGCCTCTCTGGCTTTGTCTACAAACCTTCCAACCTGGGCTGACCCTCCAATATAATTATTCCTAATCCTGTCCATCCTCATCACACCCAGTGCAAATCTTAACATCTTCAACTCTGCCACGTCAAGCTCTGACTCCTGCCTTTTTGTCAATGCCACTGTCTCCAACCCATATAACATAGCTGGTCTCACTACCCTCTTGTAGACCTTCCCTTTCACTCTTACTGGTACTCGTCTGTCACAAATCACTCCTGACACTTTTCCACCCACTCCATCCTGCCTGTACTCTCTTCTTCACCTCTCTTCAACATTCACCATTACTCTGAACTGTTGATCCCAAGTACTTAAACTCATCCACCTTCACCACCTATATGACCCGCATCCTTACCATTCCTCTATCCTCCCTCTCATTCACACACATATATTCTGTCTTAGTCCTGCTGACCTTCATTCCTCTTCTTGTATTGATAGATTTAGTAATAAGAGTTGGGGACACTTTTGAGTACCAAATGACCATGTAGTCAGCAAGGAAAAGCATATTTCTTATACCAAGAGAGATGCAGAGATGTAGAGAGAAAAAAGCACCAATCCTAGCATAAAGCCTTGAAGGACTCACAGTGATATTAAGCATAGTTGAGAGTGCTGCTGTTCAACAATGACATAGACGTCTGTTACAGAGATAGTCCTTAAGTTGTTGCAGTACACAGGAGCTAAGACCATAGGCTGACAATAGTTCATTGGCCAGGAGGACATGATTAACTAAATCAAAGGCCTGTGATAGATCAGTAACACCTGTCTCTGTTAGTTGGCCTGCAGCCCTGTCAAGGTATTAACTACTAGTAAATGCTACAAAGGCAACAATGGTGCTATACCTTTACCTAAAGCAATGTTGTTGATGATAATGATTCACTGTAAATCAATACAGTTTTCTCCGGGACATTCACCAGAGGTGAGAAGAGGGTAGTTGGCCTGTAGTATACTGGGTGATTTAATGGGCTAGAGTTGTGTTTTAGTATAGAAGGATGTTAGACATGTTCCATAGATCAGGCGCTACACAAGAGAATAGAGAACAATTAATAATGTTTTTTTGGGGGAAGCAATAAACACATTGCATCTCATTAACAATTTAGGTTACAATCCATCTGATCTTTTTACATACCAATCTGTTTATTTTGGACAGTGGTTCATCTGAGAAACTGAAGTTGGTGGAGAAGCCAGTGATGCTGTTTGAATTTTACTTCCATTGCTCACAGGGTTGATGACTCCTGCTGAAGTACGTTTTGAAGTACTGGGAAAAAACAGCTAACTGCTAGAGTTCATTAGCTGAGAGGTACCATACTTGTGAAAGAGTAGCTATGGGAGTATTTTCCTATCCCAACCATGTGTTTCCATAAATCCTGTTTGGATGCTAAGCAGTAATACCTAGAGTTATTTATAGTATTGGGGCTTTGTTGTCCTTGTGAGCTTCCTGCATTGTTTTCATGTTAGGTAAATGGTAATAATCTTTAGTGGGATGGCTTTGTATTTGAATCAGGCTGCCCTATGACCAGCAAAGGCATGCCTGAGCTTATTGTTGGGCCACAGTGCTGGTTTGACAGGTACTGTCTTCCCTCTGAAAGGGTAACATCTGGACTACAATGGAAGCAAGGCATTCAAGAAGTATCCCAGTGCTGTGTTATAACCTTTCTAGGATGTGAGACATAACCAGTCAGTATCTAGTTCATACCAGAGGTGAGACTTGTGTCATGATGCCAGGCTTTCTAACTAATATTTTTGTCTCAGAAGTGTTGCTTTTGGCTGAATAAGTGGACATGGCATGGAGGTTTTTAGAATAACAGGTTCTACATTAGCATGCATTTTCTGAAGGATATGAAGTTGGAAACTCAAACATCTGAACGATTTAATGACTTCACTACTAATGATTGCCAGAAAAGTACACATTTTATGACAAACGGACCAAAAATGTAAAGCAAACATTTGGACATTTTGCGAAAAATCTGGACAGTTGAGAGGTACTGGTGACACAGACAGTATAGTAGCAATTCTGACTGGCTGTCTCCATTGTAAAATAATTGTCTTTCCCTGGGCATACTAATGAACCTCACTTGTGATGCAGGAATTAAAAATATTCATGGAAACTGCCATCTGTTGAGGAATTAACATTAACATTGTTAACAAGAAACTCAGCACTCGCTATCTTAAAAACCATAGATGACAGCATGCAAATTTAAGTTTGTTCTGTGAACAAAATTAATTTTTCATTCTGAATAAATATGCCTTCATTATCAAAAAATGCATAGGCAAGAGTGACAGAGAAAGGAGAATGTGTCCCAGTTCCACTCTTTAAATTTGGATACTATCTAATGACTGAAACTTGTACAGAAAATGCAACACTGAAGCCTGTACAAATGTCCAGCAGTTAAGCTCCTACATATATATAGAGAGGCTGGCATAATGGTTAGTGTGTTTACCTTACATATGCAATGTGCATGGTTTGAGTCTCAAATGGGGTAATCCGCTAGGCTTAAAATAGCCCACAAGGAGAGTGTGGTAAGTATTTATCTATAAATCTGGGGTAACTGCTCTATAAGTTAAATAATGAACCCCATGCAGAGCTCTCCAGCCGGCCAACTTGTTTTCTTTTGATTTCATCTTCATTATACGGGCAAAGGATGATGGTCCATGTATTCCCAGCCATGTCATGCAATAATTTATGTTCTTCATGAAACTCATCCATCCTAGTCTTAAAAATAATAGTGTTTCTGCTATAATTTTATAATGTATTCCAAAAATCAACTACACTGTCACAAAACCAATTAGTTGTGCCTTGTCTGCAGCTAAAGTTGCATAAAATGCAATGTATCTCAGAGAGAATAAGTCCATAAACCACAGAAGATATGCAAGGAGATAGCATACAAATAACAGACTGACTCGCCCTTGGTGTACACAGGGTCTTGGATGTGAGACAGATATACCAGAGGCATTGGTGATCTTTGTCATTACAGAGTTTACGTCCAAGACATCATACCTCTCAACTGTCCAGATTTTCACCTCAAATTTTTGGTCCATTCCTCATAAAATGTGTGGTTTTCTGGCAAAACAGTGAGGATTAAATTCACTAAATAATGACAGATGTTTGAGTTTCAGACTCAGAAAAGCAACAGAAAACTTTTATTAGCAACATTCTAAGTTTATAAAATAAATATTTAAAAAGTGTCCCTATTTTTAGTCCTTTGTCATCCCATTATTTTTGGCTTTGTCCAGATTTCTTGTGCTAAGAGATTGGGCTGTATGCAATACATTCAAACAAAACAAAATTGTTCTTAAAGGCTATATACATGAAAATAAGATAACCCGCGAGCCTTGCATATTGCAAGACAAACCTTTAAGTCAGACCACCACTGAACCTTGTATTTGTGGCAGTGAAAAGAGATTTAAGGCTTTCATCCTAACATTAAACACCACAACAAAATCTTCACTCCCTCTAAAAATAGTCCAGTACAACAACTAAGATCCAAGTGGAAATATATTCAGGTGCTTACTTCCAATAGAAGAGACTATGTAGAAAAACAAATGTAGTTTATTCTAGCGCCTTGGTGTTACCACCTTCAAGGAATAAAAAAGCTACAAAAACTCTATCTTTTATATACTGTTACTAATTACTTTCCATTAATCAATTAAACAATATAAATATATTATTGTGTTAAAGCAAACACTTCCTATTCAATTCATTATTTAAACCTTTAGGAACCAATGTTTTATATTTCAAAATATAAATACTCTCCTTATATAACAACTTTTGTTTCAATATATCTTCATTAACATCTATACATTCTATTTGCTCTAAAACAGTGTCATGCAACAAATTATCACTGTTGTGAAACATTTTTAAATGTGAAGCAATCACTTTGTCTTCCCTACAGTTTTTTATATCTCTCATGTGCTCCATGAACCTAACACAAAGTTCTCCCTTCATTTCCCCTATATAATATAAATAACAAGGACACCACAAAGCATATATTACCCATTTACTCTTGCAAGAAAATGTGTCCTAGGTTAAAATTTAACATTATTCATGCTGTGAAATGTATTCACAATATGTGCACAAGTACTGCATTTACCACATTTTAAAGTTCCCCTGACTGACAATGTTTTTGTTTCTTCCATGGCAGGCATACTAAATAAACATACCATGCACTACCATGTCTTTCAAATTTTTACCCCTAGTGTATGAGAAAAATGTTTTTTGGGGGGAGAATTTTGGCCAAAAATGTATCTTGCACTAAATATTTCCAATAGTGCTCTATTAATTACACCATCTCTTTACTTTTAACATTGTAAACGGATACATAGTATATTGGATCCACCAAGCACTCTTTGTCCAATATATCTCTTTTATTTCATAAATATGTCCTATTACTCCTCCTTTCTCTATTTGTCTCTCTTATTTCATCCCATATTTTTGTTTTGAGTTCTTGTATATTACTTGGATCATGCCCTCTCCTCAAGAACATATTTATAGTTTGGTTCATCTCCTGTATCAACAAGTCCTTTTCACTACATAGTCTGGAAATTTGTAATAATTCCCCGTAGGGTAGGGCTTTCAAAACATTAGGTGGATGGCAACTGGTAGCATGAAGGTATTGACTACCATCAACAAACTTTCTATGAATATCTGTTGTAATGCTTCCATTTTCTTTTCCTTCTAATATAAGAGCCAAATATTACTGCATTTCCACTGTCGTGTTACTCATGGATTGTCCTTGGGAACCAAAACTGGCAACTATATTTCTTTTTCAATCTAAGTAGATTCATAAAGTAATTAACATGTATTTCTTATTAGAAACATGATAAAGCTATTAACAAACCCAATTATCCCAATCATTTTTAATTTAATGTGTTCTACCCCTATAAAAGACCACAAAATGTATACATACGAAATATATTAAACTACGAAATGTATAAATAAAGAACATTTTGCATTTTGAAATTATTCCCCAAGTTTAAATAGTTGCATAAACATTAATAAAAGCAGGAAATAACTTTAACACCCCAAAGTTACAGAAAATCTGAACTCCTGAAACTATTTAACTGGAAACTCCATTATTAGACACTTTAAGCAGACAAACCAGCTTATAAAAAATTAAACATAAAATATAAAACCTAAAAATTTCCCATCTATCCTGCAACAGTATACCTCTCAACTGTTCAGATTTTCACAGAATGTCCAGATTTTTGTCTCATATTTCTAGTGTGTTCCTCATAACATTTGTGGTTTTCTGGCTTTTGTGGCATTTTGAGTTTTAGACTTCATATCCTTCAGAAAATGCATGGTAACACAAGACCTTTTTCCCACTGACATTCTAAGTTTATGAGAGCAATATTTAAAATGTGTCCATATTTTTGGGGCTTTGTCCCCCCATGATTTTTGACTTTGTCCAGATTTTGTATGCTAAAAGTTTGTGCAGTAGCAACAGCTAAATTAGGCAAGAATATGCAACTATCAGCCACATTAATTTCACCCATTATTTCAAGACTATACCAAGACCATGAGTTCAACTCCATCAAAATTAAGTGATGCATACATTTTCATCCTTTCAGGTTTCATTCAGGAATTACTTATAAAATCAGTCAATACATAGTGATTATATCTATAGTGATTTTCCTGAATGATTCACAAGCAGGATTATAACTTGCTGAAGTGTAAGAAAACAAAAAGAAACATCTAAATAGTGGTATGCAAAGAAGGCAGTGGTGACCTGGTCAGCAATGGAGACAAGCATAATGCAGGTATAATGTTATTTACTAGAAAGTTAAATTTATTATATAAAGAATTTATTCGCTAGTATACCTTGCTGATCTTTAAGCAATGTTCAGTGACAAAAAAGCTGTTTCTCATATCGTTAATTTTTAAGCTGCAAATCACAGTCCATATCTAGCAGTTGTTATTACTTCGTTATTAGTGTTGTTTGCTGATTTGCATATCAAAAGAAAAGTTCATTGTATTGTTAGGATTTATAAACATGAAAAAAAAACTGTCATATAGGAACCTGCATGTATTAAAAGTCACACTCTAAATTCCTCTCTTAAGTTCTCTGAACAGTATCTTGTAAATGCAAATTAAAGTTTAAAGATGTGACAATAGTGGATCTTAACATTTCTTAAATAATATATACCATTGCAATTGAACATAGATTTAAGATTATTAGAGCCCATAAAATGCTTTTGAAAACACCAATTAATTAGTATCCTTTATAACAGTGTTATTGTTTGCTTTTGTTATATTTTTTATGACCTTTGAATATTAGCAAATATTGCTAAGGTTAAACTGCTTAAAGTAATATTGCAATTCAGTATGGATAAGAAACAGAAATCACTGTTAGGTACTGGGGAATGCAAATTTCTGGCTAATGAAATTAAATCAGTAGTTACATTGAAATATTTACCATCTTTGAGATACCACAGGCCAGTTAATTTTAAATCATATTAAGTAATGGCAAAAAAAAAAGTCTTACCCTTTGGCTGGATTCATTTACAGCTATACTAAGTAGTGCTATGATGTTGGAGGCTTGAGCATACTATTTGGTATTAATTAAACAGCTCTACACATTGTGTATAGCCTCAAACAAAGGGAAACAGGAGAATATGCTAATGAAAGCATAAACAGCCAAATTACATGCTAATTAATCATTCCAACATGGCAGGGCTACTCATGAAGCTATAAAGCAATCATGTACACTCAGTGTAGCCATTTGCCCTGAAATCCAAAACGCTTTGGATTACAGACACTATTCCACTTTAAAAAACATGCTAGCATTTGCTGCTGCCATTAGAAAATTGTATGTGCAGTAAGATTTAATTAAAGTTGCTGCTGCTGTTGCCAGACATCTGCCAAGAAGAAGAAGGGTTTTTATACCCTGTTTGATATAGTATGAACTGCATGACACAGAAAATTGTACATCAAAATAGGGTAGGCAGAGAAAGAGTACAGTGAAAATACATCCTCTTCCATCCTCATCTGAGGCCCAAGGTAAGCGTGGAACCTGTTTGGGAAAAGAAACTAACTACTTAGTCCATATGCAAGTAGTTATATGTCCCTAAGATGAGACATATGTCCTGTGTGCAGTGATGTCACTAATACCATATAACTGTGATTAATAGTAATAGACTTTGCAAAATGATGTGCATCAAGCATTGTACTTTCCCACACATATATGGAGCTGTAACTACATTAAAAAGCCAGTGCACTGCCATGCATCACTGGCAGAGGGTGGGGGGTGATACATAAGGGCAATCCTAATACTAAAAAAGCGAGTGTGAATTCTTTAACTGTATTGCCAACTTGAAAATTGCTACAGTATACCCACTGGTGTTGTCTTCCATGTCAGAACCAACATCAACATACTAAATAATTAAAAAATTAAATCCCTGTATTAGTACACACAAATAAATGTTGCCCTCAACAAAAGTAAAGAAAACGAAAAACAAATATATGGGTCATGTAAGAAGGATGACAGCTATTTCACTGAGTAGTATTTTGCAGCATTAATCAAAGCAATGTCACTTTTCCAGTAAAAATAGGTAAAAGTATTCTTGACCATGCACATATATGAAGGGTGGTTGTTTATATATCACAGATTTAACATATTTCTGGGCTACAGATGTCAAACCCCTGACCTTGTTGAAAAGTGATCCAACACTCTTCTGCAATAATTTGCCAGATGGGCATAGTAAATGTTCCACAATGTCATGTTACATTCTTCACAAACTTTTGTAATGTAACAAATAACTGATATACATGCCTATGCTGTCACCAAGGTACAAACAATGCATACATTAAGCAATGGGTGTATTGTGAAATGCAGTCCATTAGTAAGATTGAAATATAGTATTTTGTAAAAAAATTACATTTGGATCAAGTTATCTTCTGACAATAGGAACAAGCAATTAATAGCATGCAGCTCTCTGAATAAACTGTCTTCCCTACCATGATACACTTTTCCTTGCCTACATGATTACCTTGGTATAGTGCAGATTCAGCCCTGTGAGCTCTGTGTATATACAAAAGAGGAGTAAACTCATTATCATTTATGAATTCCAAAATCTGCACCAAGTGCAGGGAATGTAAGCATGGTATAAGGACCTACATAAATGCATGCACACACCCTAACACTTTAAGGATGAGCACTGAGAAGTGTTACGTGTAAGTGCTTACAAGTGTGAATGATTACTTTGACTGCAGTATCAATCAGGGAGAAGGTACTGACAAGAAATTTTCTGACTACCATTGACTGACTTAAGGGAGGAACATTCCTATCATTGATATGAATTGTTTCTGACAACAGTTTCTGGTTGTCAATACAATTGTGCCTGAAATTCTAAGGAAGTAGATTACTTACTGAAACATATATCAACTGCAAGGCAAAGCACAATCAGTGTTGTTAGTGTGGCATAAATATTTGAATGATGTTCACAAAATAAAGAGAAGCAAAGAGGTGTAGTGTTCAAACATTTTATACTGTGTGAGTAAAGATTATTTGCCCTGTTGCCAGCATCAAAGCCATTCTTACATCTAACTGTAAATTACACAGAACAAAGGTCAGGATTTTGTTCTGTTGCACATGTAATGTCAATTGATACTATGTCACATATTGAGTATAGGTAACCTCTTTTTTATCTTCACAGTATAATATGTGTGGCACAAAGTGATAAGAGTCTGACTGGTGTCTTGTGAATGCCCTGGTGTCCTGGGGTGTCTAATCCAGACATGGCTGTTTTTGTGTAAACATAATGATGACTAATGAGCATATGTTCATGTTGAAATACAACCAAGTTGAGACAAAATCAAAAGCAAACATTTTAACTACTTGTTTCATAAAGTTTTCTCTATTTCATTACCTTTTTATCTTTTTGTTTTCTGTCTTCCCTGTTTATGTGCTACTTGGCATTGCTCACATTAGACTGGAAACAGTCTACAACAATGCCTAAGGAAAAAAGTGAAACATTTAATTTAAGCTGCCTTCAGTAGTGCAAACAAACCTGGCACCAGTGCACAGATGTTGGCACTTTGGATAGTACTCAGTAAAGCAAACACAGATGTTAACTACATTTCTCTGTTTCACAAGGTGTAAATGCAGTGATCTTAGAAAAACAAAACAGCTGATGCCAGAGGTTTAAATACATATTTACACACATTTTCTGATATCGTATTGCTGTTTAAAAATCAACTATTCCCATTATAGCTAACAAAACGTGAGTTGTTGTATGTACCCATTAATATTATTTGCCAGTACCTACAGTCCTGATAATGTGTGCCAGAAACTAAAGCTCAGACATGTCAAGGAAATGTGAGAAGGATGAATGCATGACTGTAATGTACTTCTTCCTGTGGTCATTGCTAGGTATACTGTATGCTTGAATTAAGTTCTCCTTTCAGATTTTTTTCTCTGTCATTTTTTTTTCTTTAATGCCTTTTGCATTTGCTCTCCACTTGGCAGAATGCAAACTAGGCTCCCTTCCTAAGGAAAAAAATTGAAAATGTTAATTATCCTGCCTTATATAGCACAAATAAGCCTGTATGTAGTGTGTGGCTATCAACATTCTGGGTAGTACTCAATGAAGAAAATAAACCTGTCAGGTAGCTTTCTCTGTGGCACAAGGTATAAGTGCAGTGAGCTAAAGAAAGGACGGCTGATGCAGGGTTTGAATCTAGTTAACTGACAATTTTGTAGAGGGTGGTCTAAATACTTATTTACTCATATACTTATTTACTCACATTTTTTGGTATCATTGTGTTATTGAAAAATCAACTATTCTCTGTATTGCTAACATTTGAGCTGTTTGTCCACTTTTACATTATTTGTCATTAACTGCAAGTCTGATGATATGTTCCACAAATCATATTCTGATGTTACAAGGAATGTAATAAGGATGAATGCATCACTTGAATACACTTCTTGCTCTGGTCATTGCTAGATCTACTCATTTATTGAATTCATTGTACTGTCAGCTTTTTTCTGTCTCATATATTTTGCTAATGCATTTTGCATTTTCTCTTCACTCAGCAGTGCACAAACCAGTGAGGTGTTTCTGCGGCCTTTCCAGTTGTTGCAGATGTCTTGTGAGGTACATACCAAATGGGGCGTTATACTCTATGATGGGTCTAATGAGGGATGAGTACAGTGGGACAATGACCTCCTTTTTTCTGGATGAAAAGCCCTTAGTGATGAGATGTGCCACATAGAAGTATTTCCTGACTGTTGTGGTGATGTGGTTATCAAAGGTGAGACCACTGTCCACCTGTGTTCCTAAGTCTCTTATCACACTTTTGGTGTTTAGTGTACTGCCACCTATGTGGTAATTCATGGGTACACGTTTTTTCCTAACGGGGATAACTATACACTTCTGGGCATTGAGCTTGAGCCCATGGCTCTGGCACCAAGCATCTGTTTCTGTAAGGCCCTTTTATAGAATATCCACATCATTTGGGGATTCAATAATGGCTCCCAGTTTGCAGTCATCTGCGAACTTTGTTAGCCACAGTCCCTTAGTGTTGGCCTGTACTTCAGAGAAGTAGATGCCAAACAAGAGCGGTCCCAGGACTAAACCCTGAGGTACACCACTTGTCACTTGTCTGGAGCTGGATTTGGAGTTGGCTACTTTTACAGTGTGGGTTCTGTCAGTAAGCCAGTTGGCAACCCATCGAGTAACGTAGGGATTTATGCCCAGCTTAGTAAGTTTATCTATGATTCCAGAGTGGGGGATGGTGCCAAAGGCCTTGGCGAGGTCAGGATAGGCTGTGTGGACCGCCTTACCCTCATCCACAGCTCTGGAGTCGGATTCAAAGAAGTCACTCAGGTTCAGGAGACATGATTGGCCCTTCACGAACCCAAACTGGGTGGGGTCCAGTGTTTGAAGGCTGCCAATGTCTTTGTTTATAAGTTCCATGATAATACGTTCCATGGCCTTGCAGATCAGGCTTGTCAGACTGATGAGCTGTAGTTTCCAAGATCCAAGGTGGATCCCCGTTGTGAAGTGGGGTAACTGTAGCTGTGCGCCACTCAGTGGGCATGAAGCCTGAGGTGAGGCTATGATTAAACATGACACTTAGGTGAGATGCCAGTTCATTTTGTAGTTCATGTAGTACACAGCCTGGGATGTCATCTGGTCCCATGGATGCTGTATTCTTAGCTTTGGAGAGTGCGGTTTCTACCTGTGTGGCCGTGATTATCAGAATTTGGCAATCTTTTGGTATTGAGATGGGCCCTTTAGGGAGTGAGAGGGGGGGTGAAGTTGGCACTGAATCGATCTGCCGGGATATTGGCAATGTCCTTGGAATCAGTATAATTAATGCTATTATGTTGTAGCTCAGAGCAGATCTGAGCATTGACATTTAGATTCTTGACATAGCTATAGAATGCCGTGTAGTTGTCTTTGAAATCTTTGGCAATTTTATTTTCATAACAAGCTTTGGAGGATTTTATCAGCTTCTTACTGAGGCTGGCAAGGGAGTTTTTGCATCCTGGGATTTTTCTCTTTTCTGCAACAGTTTCTTCCTTCTGTTGTATAGTTTGTTTATGACAGGGGACCACCAGATTGGCTTCCTTTTTTTGGATGAGAGCGTCTTGGTTTTATTTGGGATGGCACGGTTCATGCACAAGTGGATGAGCTAGTACAATGCTTTAATGTAGGATTCGTCAGTCGAACTTGCAGTTCCTATCTGCATGGGTGTCATGAAGTTTGTCACTTCTGACTTGAATAGCATGAAGTTGGCCTTGGAGAAATTTTTATGGATGTTTCCTTACTGGGGAGTGGGGGTGGGATGTGGATGAGAAAGGTGATTAGCTTATGATCAGACCTAACCAATGAGGAGGTGACCACTGGTGTGGAGCATTGATTTCCTGTGTTGGTAATGACCAGGTCTAGGATATTGGAACCCCTGGTGGGACTATCGGTTAGTTGATCTAAGGCGTTGGAATTTATGAATTCCAAGAACCGTTGGGCAAAGGTGTTGGTACATGAGTAGTTTTCCCAGTTAATGGCAGGGTAGTTGAAATCACTCAGTGTTAGGGTGTTTGGTTGTCTCTTAATATTTTCCAGTATGTTTAGAAAGGTGTAGTGAGAATCTTGGGACATGGTGGGGGATCTGTAGCAAGCTACAACTTGGATTGCAGTCTTACCTAGTGTTAGTTGCACCTGGAGAATTTTGGAAGCATTGTGTTGGGCAACTAGTCTAGAGGTGTGAATATCCTTGTTGAATATGGACACTCCTCCACCTTTAGTGTCATGAATAATTTAAATATGGTAATTGCAGTTATTACATGTGACTGCATATATTCTGTCCATTATACAGAAATAAAGGCTGCTCTTTCTTATATAATAGCAGTGAGATTTGTTTATTTTATGACACATTAAAACCCTCACATCATATATGAATGTGTCAAAGGTGTACAATAGTAAATTATCATGATTGTTTGTGTATTGCCAAAAAAGTTTAAAAAAATTAAAATGTGACATGTCATGGCTCTAATTATCTCTTCTTTTTATTTCTTCTTCCCTCCCTGTGTCTTTTTTTGTGTGTTTTTTAATTTATTAACATTCTGCTGTTTGTATACCTTGCTGCTGAATGCAAAATGACCAATAGCACAGAGAGGTGGATGGACCACTGCTTCTTGGCCCATCATACCTCCACAGGTGGTAGCAAAGACACCCAGCACTTTGGATTCACATGATATAATGGATATAATGGAGAGGGGCCCTGGTGCACATATTGGCAGGATTGAAAAGGTCCTATGTTGGATCACAAAAATGGTGACACATCTGGCACTGACCCATGCAGCTGATCCAGGAGACAGTGATGACACTTCTGTGGGTGAGGACTAAATTCTCACTGTTCTTAAGCTGGATATGAGTGTGCCTCCAATGTCCTCTACCTATCTCCAGTCAGGGTGTCCACAGCTTTTGTCTGGATCACCAGTCCTGTCTGTTTTGTAGGTCTGTGCATGCATCTAACCTACACTACCTACCTGACTCTCTCATTCCTAAGTACCTTCCACAACATTCCTCTATCTCCCAAAAATGGGCACTTGTCCCACAAAAAAATATATATATGCACCATACATAGCTCTCCACATTGCCTTTGTGTCATCTTGACACACATGATTTGGTCCAATTGGCCATACAACATTATTTTGTTGTTTCACCCATCTCTGGTGTGCTGACTCTCCAAAATCATGAAATTGTGTATACAATACTACATTTATGTTGTACAGACGTGGTTAGCTATGGTGATCTCCCACCAACCTCCAACAAATACTTATATTATTTCCTCTTGTCCTACCCCCATACTTTCCATCCTCTTTTCACCACTCTCCTATCCACCCTTTTTTCACACTTTTAATCTGGGCAAAAAATAGATTCACAAAGAACACACATGGCCAGAAATGGTGCATAGAAAAGCCTTCATGTTATATCCTCAGCACTTGCATGTAAGTTGGCATAGAGCACTGATGCTTAATGCTGTTTACATTTCTGTGGCAAAAGCTGCAGATTTTAATTTCAGCCACAGTTGTCCTGTTAATTTATCACAAATGTGCTTAACCCCGCTGCACTATGAGAATATAGAGTAAAGGCAGACTAAAGGCAGTATGGTGAAACAGTTACTGTAACAGTCCTTAGACTGCTGGATGTAATGAATTAGAAGTTCCTATGTGACATGTAGAGATAACTTCCATTTGTAGACTGATGTTTTTGCATAGCATTGTGGATTCAATTACAGCTGTAGATAAAGTTATTATTTCATCACATTCCGTAACCCTATCATATAGTTAACTGCAAATGTCTGAATTTCTCTCCATTTACAACATTTTATTAACATACCAATTGAATAGTGCAGCAAGAAATAATTTGGAAAAACATTGCAGCCCCA
The DNA here is from genome assembly GCF_019279795.1 of Protopterus annectens. Classification (NCBI taxonomy): domain Eukaryota; kingdom Metazoa; phylum Chordata; order Ceratodontiformes; family Protopteridae; genus Protopterus; species Protopterus annectens. The sequence continues at coordinate 414,284,305 of NC_056725.1, forward strand.
AAAGGGACACACAGTAAGCCAATCTTATCCTACTTATGTCTTCATGTTGGTTGCACTCCTATGTCTTATTTCTCCCTATAGCAAGCACTTTATTTTACAGAGTATGATAGCTGAGTAATGAATTAATAAGTAGGAGTAACACACCATATAGATGTTCCATGTCCTACAAAACATATTGTTGCTATCCCTCTCCACATCTGTTTCTGTCACCCCTTCTCCTTCAGTAAGCTGTCACTGTTCTAACATTGTATTTAAATGGTTCAAAGTAGTAATTCCTTTGCCATGTGATGTGGTAACGGTCACATATATAGATAGATTTTGACTACTTTCAAGGGTTTTAATCCAGTCATTAACTAAGTGTTACTGACTGTTTTTTGTACGCTATTTTATGTGAAGCTGTTGGCTACATATTGTTATGAGCCAACATTATCCTGCTTCTGTCATAAGCTCCTTTGTCCCTGTCTACCTCTCACCCTGTCTATGTATCTTCTCCTTTCTGTGTCATTATTCTTCTACCTGTGCATTTGCGCAATGTCTGGCACTGAGCACCAACTGCAACTAAGGCTAAACAGAAGTACACATCTTATGGCAAAATCTTGTGAGTTTTTGCCTTCAGCTGCATTACTCTGGTACCCTTCTTGCTGCCGTGCTTAGCTGTGTATAGCCAATTTAATATACTTTTCAACAAGCTGAAGAGTTAAATGTAGAGCTTTCAGTTGTCAAAAGGGTACCAAAGATGAATGCATGCATTTCTATTTTCTGCAATCTGCTGTCATATGTGAACTTTCTGAAGTTTGACTTCTTTTTTTTTAATTTCTCCAAGTCTTTTGGGTTTCTAATGCCATGACAGGAATGGACCCCATTCCTAAGTCAAAGTACAATTAAAGTTCATGAAATTAGTATTGTTTCAATCTTTGATGTCAGCCAGAAGTGCTCTTCACAGCACCAGCAATGTGCCCAGTAATGACTCCTTCTGAAATTCGTATGGGGTTACATGTATTGGTAACATATCTACATATGATTGTAGAGTCTTTTTTATAAGACCCATTGGTCCTACTACTATTGGAACTGTCTGGGTATCTTTCTTCTACATTGTTCTCATTTCTGCCTGCAGATCCTGATATTTGGCACTAGCTGCTGATATTTTGCTATACAGATCATGTAACTAAATAGGAAGGTGGTTTGAGTCCATCCTTGCTTAAATAGTGTGACTGTGATTATTGTCATATACAGTTGGCTACCTCATAACCACTGTTATGTACACCTTCACTTATGAGATGTATTAATGACTCCCTCTTGAAATGTGCTGAAAAGCCAAAAAAGACTAAAAACCCGGAGAAAACTGAATCTTGAAAATAGCTCTTCTCCTTAAACTTCTTTTTTGCAGGGACTCAAGCTTCATACACCCCTTAAACTTTAAATACCAACTCCAAGATCACCGATACCTCAGAGAAAAGAAAATATTCCAAGAAATGGCATTTTGGGCGTAGTATATATAAGTCAGTTCTTTGGCCATTCAGTCTCCACATTTTGGGACTCATTTTTAGTGGGTCTAGGCATTTCAAATTGTTACCTATATTTATAGATGCACAGTGTTAAACTAGTATGTAATCTGTGGTGGTGCAGCAGTAGCATTGTTGCCTCACAGCAAGATGTTCTCCTGTTCGATTCTCGGCTGGAGTGCGGGGAGTGCCTTCTGTGTGGAGTCTGCATGTCCTCCCCACGGTTGGGTGGGCATTCGAAAGACATGCGTAAAAGGGTGTGCCTTCATTGAAGGTTGAACGTCTAGCTGGCACCTCAGCGTTCGTCAAAATCTACTGCCAATCATTAGCAGACTGGAGTTCTGCTGTGGCGACCCCTAACCAGTAAAAGACAAAAGACAACACCAACAACAGTGTTAAACTAGCAAATTCTAGTATCCCCAGGGAAAACACACCTTTGGCAACACAGTGATTACATAATGCTTACATAACTGCAGTATCTCACAGTTGTAATACAACTTGTCCTGTGGTGTGTACTTTGATACTGTGCTTTGTATATTGTGTACCTACCTAGGTAGCAGGTTTGAGTCCAGCAGTGAGTGTGTATTTCACTCTAATATTGTGTAGACTACTCTTCAAATACATACATGACATGTAGCTGTACAGTGTTATTGTGCCATTCAATTGTTTTTTAACATAAACATCCCGCTAATAAAGAATAGTGATGTCATCTATTCAACTGTGCAGTGTCACAATTGTACAGCAACATGTTAGGTGGTACTCACTATTCATGCACTAATCTGTAGCTCGTGATCTTAGGTAATTAATTCAAATTCAGCCATTACTGATCAGACTACATTCTGTCAGTCTTATTGTGACTGTACATGTTGCTAACAATGTTGTCAAACACATCTGTTGTATACACATATAAATGTTGATTCCTCTTACAAAAGCTATGATAATTTGTCACATAGCAATGCTTTTATTCAGAGTAATGATGACATGTGATTACATTTCTTTACATAACATTTGTAGTAAGTATTCTTCTCTAGCACAAGGGAATAAGATAATATTCTGCATGTTGTTGCCTTAGTATAGCAATTACAGGTACACATATCCTTTGCAGCAATAACATAATGCCTTGAAATAATTATATATCTTGCAATTGTAGTGACACTTCTTCCATGGCACCTTCATTCTCTACAATATGTATTTTCTGTAGTCAGATGCTCAGACTTCAACATCCACAGTTAGTGACTGTTAGCGTTTTGTGGCCTTATACTGTAATGCATGAATGGCATCTACCATGGTTATAATGTGCACATAACAAGTGGGAGAGGCCTCCCCCATCCCTTTTATCTCAAAGAGATTGTTTGCTACACAATCTTATGATGCAATACATTAGCATAGGTAAAGGGTCAAACTTGTGATAAGACTTCCATTGTGGTGCTTGTGGTTAATCCATGTCATCAGTTGGCAGACATACATAACTTGCAATTCAATTCCCAAAATGAGAAACATTATATGAACATACTGATGTTGCACAAAAAACATTGTATCTAATTATTTGTATCAATTTTATGTTATACAATGAAATATAATGACACGTGATTACAAGGTGATGAAATCGTTATTTGAGGACTGTCGTCCTGTGAGTGCACCTGTGACACATACATTGAGTACTGGCTTGTATAGCATACATACACAGATAGAAAGTGGTTCAATTCTGGGACAGTGTGTGTTCTACAGGATAGAAACAGCTTCCTTGGCAAAGAAGCATTGCTATTGTACTGCTCACTGCTATGTGGACAGTAACATGCATAGCTACTTACAGCATTCTGACAAAATCAGATTGCTCAAATAATAATTGTAACTTCCTTCTTACTTCACACATTGATTTCAGTTATTTGTGACAACCTCCATTGCTATCTCCTGTGGCTCATGCAGTCACTACAGAGGTCTGTAGAGAGCTTAGTATCATAACCAGTGGCTTAAATCTGGTAACCTCTGTCTGTCAGATAACTGTGCCAGAGAGTGGCTTATACACAGAAAATAGTTTTAGCACAGTCAGAGGGCCACCTTTTTCAGGCCTTGTCCTACAAGGTAGCACATCCATACCCCTTATGACAGGAAAGTTCTGCAAGCCTTGCAAGGGTGTTCTTCATGAGACAACCAACATACATATTTCTGTGGGATCCATGATATATACATATATATATATATATATATATATATATATATATATATATATATATATATATGATATCTGCCTCGGCATGTGTTCAAAAAAGACATGATGCAAATGCTTATTATGTTGCTCATTGCTCACAGGTATTACTTATTTACAAAATAATTATGCTTTGTATTGCATGTCTTCATCCAAATATACTGAAATTCTTTTTGTCACTTTGTACAACTTGGCAGCAAATGAGGGCTTCTCTAAAATGTTTCTTACAGAAATGGCATGCTGCCAAATCATCAGAAAGTGTGACTGGTCCTCTGTTATGACACTTTCTTGTGTGTTGGTGCTGTTGAATTGCTGTTATGTTAGTGTTCCCTGTAATTCCTTCTGAACATTCTCAGTGTAACAATGTATGAAATTTTTGCCATTTACCAATGGGAAACTTGAAATCATGAAATGTTACCCGATCTGTGTTGTCATTCATCACTTATGTATGTTGAGTACTATTATATTACCATTTAGCATTTACATGACTGCACAACAAATGCTTCTCTATTACATGTATATTGGTGATAAACCCCTTTCCTATGGGTGCCAGTAGCAGTTATTGCAAACACATAAACCACTTTCCTATGGGTACCAGTAACAGTTATTTGCAAACACATATCTGTTTGTGATCTATGCATCACATAGCTGTAAGGTTCATTTGTTCTTGTGCATACATGCTGAAGTGGAGAATACAGTAGTGTTGTTAGCTAGCATACATAAATTCCCCTGTATATGCATTTCATATGCAATAACTGCAGTCTGTGCATTTATCCCATAATTTATCTACTGTAGTTGCTAAGTATATCAACTCAGCATTTTACTAACATGTATGTCACAGTAATTCTGCTTTCTTACACTGTAGCTTTACGTCCCTCTCACATCCTTTGCTAGCATATCCATTTTTATGTAAGTGCATAAATCAAGTAGTGTCATTGAGATTAATTATCATTGCATTCCATCAGTATAGCAGTATTTATGTCACAAATGTCTCATACATTTGCCTGCAGTATCTGAGTACATTTCCCCATTTCCCCTCCCCTCTTAATTACTGCTACAGTGCAATCAATGTTATTTGCTTGCAGTTCACCCGTTTCACTTCCCCTCCTTTAGACTTTTTTCACTGTACTTGCCCTTAGTATTTCTGGGCTACAGCATATGCTCATATGTTAGGCTTGCCTGTAGGCAAGCTGTTTTATTTAAATTCTGTGGTCATGTTTGCAAGCACTTTCCATGGCTGAGAACACTGTTGCTGACTACAAAAATGTACTTACAAATGTGTAGGCATCATAAGAATCATGTATATTCAGTTAGCGCTGCTGCTCATCACACTAACTCGCTTAAATTGTGTAGGCTTAGTTCAAAGACTACACAATTATTAATGAATCACAGGGATCATTTTAATGAAATACATACCCTGGCAACTAAATGAGTCAAACAAAATGTATAACACATTCTCCTCCATTACAACCATGTGATGCATGCTAATTTGGATCTAAAGTACCTGCCATATGGGTTGGTAATTACAGGTGAGGTTACCTAGAAGAGTGTCAGTATTTAAAATAAAATGCTTGTGTTCATTTATTATTGTGATGGACTCCAGAATATATGGTGGAGCACATCATAATGGCTACTTTATGATGCTGCATAGTATAAGGAATTGTATTGGTTTCATCTGTAGCAACCTCCTCTCTCTCTCTCTCTTCCTCTCTCCTTTACATTGTTTAACAAAGTGTCAGCATTGGACAGGTTGCTTATATCAGGATCTTATGCTAATTCTGTACAGCTAGTAAAAGAGAGTAATCGTCGGTCCCCGCTTGGCAGAGTATTCACACAAGTGCAGCAAGTACAAACGAGCATAGACTTGTAAAATAACCAGACTGGGATCGACGTCATGCAATGACTTTAATGGAAAAACGGACAGTCAGTAATCCAAAGAACAAAAACAGAAATCTCTAAGCGCTTTCACCCGTATATAACAAGGGCATCATCAGAGTAAATCCACAACCTTTTCCAACCTCTTTTAAAAGTAAAGCATACACACGCCCCCACTCAATCAACCAATCAAAAACAATATCTAAAAACTCATTCATTAATAATATCTAATTCTATAAAAACATTTGTAAAAACATTTATAAAAACAATTATATGTATATATATATATATATACACAAATTCATGTTCTTATGTTAGTAGTTTGTTTTTAAACATAATAACACCTGTGTGAACATTAAATAATTCCATAAAATTTCTATAAACATGTATATTGTATTCTATTTCAGGCATTTAATTAACACTCTGTGCCAAAGACTAAAGACTACTATTGTCAATAAAACTTAAGTATCTAAAGCCTAAAGAGTAATGTACAATATATAATATAATATAATAAGTGTTGAAAATTGATGGTGTGCATGAGTCCTGTGATAGACTGGCATCATGTCCAGGATTAGTTTCTTAGCTTTGTTCTCAATGAATGCTGTGGTATGCTCCTGCTCCCCCTATAATCTAGATGTGGTTTAAACAGGTATCAGGGAATTTATCAATTAAATCAGTATTGGTAGTATTTCTTGTATTTATTCATTTAAATATGTATGCTATGTCTAGTGCAGCAATGGTCAATGAAGGATGAGGGGTTTCATGCCGTTGTCTGTTTTTATTGGAAGCAAGGCATCTGCTTATGAACAGTAAGGATCATTTTTTTCTTTATAAAGTATTACTTTAAATAAAATATGTAATTCCATACTGGGACTTAACTGTGTTAATCAATAGAATGGCTTTGGCCAGCATAGACTACTGAACTGCATTAAATGTTAGTGTTACCTGGCATGGATATCATTAACTGTAATGAATATAAAATATCTCTAAGTGTGATAAATTATGCAGAATCTGCAGTTTGTTTTATAGAAGAGATGCAACAAGGATTTTTGGTAAAGTTGCAGCAGTAATGTAAAATACTGGTGCATCAGTACTATAAAATATAAATAATGTGACAAAATGTGAAAACTATACAAAATGTTTAACTGTTTTACTGTAAATCTGCAGAAAAAAAAACAGAAATGTAAAGCATGCAAAATAAAGTCTTCAAAAAATATAAGTATTTTCTCCTATGGAAAAGAGAGCAGAGTAAAAGTATCTGCAGCCAGTTGCACGCGTACATACCCCCCCCACACACACACACACACACACACAAACACAGACACTCACAGAGTTACAAACACACACACACACACACACACACACACACACACACACACACACACACACACACACACACACAGACACACACACACACACACACACACACACACACACACACACACACACACACACACACACACACTCAAATTACTAAAGCTTAGCAGATACTACTGGCAAATTAATGCATTACATCATGTAGCTGGAAACTTTCCAAAAGATCTATTGTTTGGATTTAGATTTTGATTGAGAAGGAATGAGACATGAGCCTCTTGAGCTGATGTAGGAAGTGAGGTTAATAAAAGGACTATGTTGATATCACATCTCCCATTGCTGACTCACTCCGAGACAACTCTAGTGTTCAGATAATGTGACTCTTTCCATATACAATGTGGGTTACCAGCTGTATACAAGTCAGTTGGCAGTTGGAAATTAATTTACTTTGCCTGCTTATCCTCTGGGCTTTTTAACAATACTGACAAGCACATATAGATTGTGTTTTTTTTAATGTCATCTGCTTGGTTAAAACTAGTTATTTAATATGTTTATTTGCATTCAAATATATGACTATGTAGTTAACTTTCAAACTGTATCGTCTAGTTTCTTTAATCAAATAATTTTATTTTGTTTCAAAAGCTTGTGGTTGGCAGCTAATCCGTTTATAAAAAGGTAATGACACTGGAGTGGGAAATCTTAACTGTTGGCACCACCTTTCAAAGACAGAAAAACACTTAGCTAAACTATCATAAGATATTAGATTATATTTGTCTTATTTTTAAGAGTGGCACAGTATTTGCAAGTTTGGAGTGCCAGATTGTCTGGCTAGTGGCAGTGAGTACAGTGAAATCTGTAAAGGGCTTCAGCACTGAAAGTTATTGTTAGTTTTTGCTGGGAATTACTTTGTGGGGGTGTATGTGGCTGCACGAGCGCACGCGTCTGTGATTGAATGCAGTAGTTTCAGCCAAGATACAGTTACTCTTAGTAATATAGCATCATAAGGCACTCTGTTCAGAGTGAGGTAGGTATGTTCCTGGAAAGCTAGTATTCATAACCATTCCCTGCATCTGATCACTCTGAACATGTTTTTGCAAGTGGCTGGTGATAGTCATAGCCCAAGCTACAGTGTTCATTTATTAGACATTTAAAAAAAAATTCTGTCACACAGATTGTTATATTAGTATTTTGAGACAGTGGTGTAGGCCAAGAGATCATATCCAGCGTCCCTAAAGTATTAATCAGTGGCATCAGGTGGAATTATAAATCTGTACCATCATGTATTAATTGATGTCTTCATTATGGCTCTAGGGATTGCACCCTCACACAGGATACCGATGGGGATTTTAAACTCTATACCAGCCATCCCTTTTTCGACAATCTGATCTGGCTACTAGTTAGTTAGAAAGTCCTTATATAGTGAGTGAGTGAGAGAGAGAGAGAGAGAGAGAGAGAGACAAAAAAGAAAGTGAAGTAGCTGGAGAAAACCCATAAAAAGGGAGAACATGCATGGCACACAGACAGTGATTGGAGTTCAGAACTTGGAGCTATTAAACTAAACTGATCAGGTCATCATTCCACCAGTGTTTTGATTATATACAGTTAATATCTTGTTTGTTTTTTTTATTAATTCCCATTGTACTAAAACTGTGTCTCAAGGTTAATTGGATTGTTGTTGGACTGGGTCATTCGAGGTCAAGCTAAAAGCATTTTAAACAAGTATTTGGTTTTATACTGAAGTGTTTCATGACTGCTGTTCCCCAGTCTGGTAGCTATGTAATTTAAACAGTTTCTATTGTACATCTATTGGTTTTATTTGTTGATTTATTGTTGTTTATATTATTGTAATTGCTTTTCTTAAAGTTAGTTTTAATGAGCAGCTGTATATTGATATTGCCAAACTAAGCAACGTAAAGACGGGTTATGCAAATGCCAACTGTCAGTGAAGGATGAAGGAATTTGAAATTTAAGAATAAAAAATAATGTCAAGATAATACAGAGACTCACATAACAGCCTTGTATCCTTTTAATACAGCTGCTTCAAGTGGGAGTTTATGAACCAAGGTACTCATGTTCAGAATCAGTGGGTGACATACAATGGAAATTCAAAACCCAGAAATGTGAACATGTAATTGTACAATTTCTGAATTGCAAATCTATAGCACCAGAATGAAGATAGCACACATCAGAGATATGTCACATAAAATAAGATAACACATCAGCACACCAGTGACTGCCATAATCAATGGCCCATCCATTCCAAATCCTTAGACTGGCCCTGACAAAAATATAGTTTACAAGAGCCAGGTGATAAACACCAATATATCAAGTACAAGGTGGTTATATGACAAGCAGAATATTCAGGGTCAATTTTATCATAGAAGGTAGGAAGAAATTCTAACTGTAGCATTTACGTCTTATAGGAGCCTGCAGCCAGTATGCTCTGCACAGAAGGTAATGATCCTGTGTCCAGCACAACTATCTTCCATTTCTTTCTCTTCCATTCATTGTTTACTTTCTCTTCCTCCATTTTCTTTCTTCATATCCTACTACTTCTATTTCCTTTTCGCTAATACACTTCACTTCTTCTCCACCATCACCTTACCCCATCTTCTGACATTCTCCTCACTAACTTGCAGGAATTTGTTTCATATTTATATAACTAGTTTGTTCAAGGTCCAGTAACAAGAGGCACAGCATGACCATCCATATAAAACAGGGTTTATTACATCAAGCTTTTAAGTTGAAACTCTTTTCCAAGAATGAATCAATACATTAAAACCACAGAATAAATATACAACACCAGCCAATCACATAACATAACTCATAAACACATTATACAATTATACAATTTATATAGTTAACCATACCAATCCTAGTTCATTAAAAAACTTCACTAAAGACTATAATCAACTTAATAGTGTGCTAAATTATTTCATTACAGCCTAAAGAACTTCATAAACAGATGTAGTATTCTAACTAACATATACTTGTCTTAATTTCAAAATAGGTTTAATACTGTTAGTTATGCTAAGCCCTGGGTAAACATCAGATCTAAAAAAGTGTATTCATTTATATTCTGCTCTCAATGTGGCATTCGCAATGTCCCCTTCCCTCTTATTCTTGAAAACTCTATGCAGTATCCTAAATTTAAAGACATGCTCATTTCCACAATGTAAGATATGCTTGCTTAATGCATTTGTCTCAACCCCTCTTCTTATGTCAGATAAATGGGAGGCAATTCTCTCCTTAAATTTACAGTTGTTTTTTCCAATATAAAAACATAAACATTTCTCACAATTAGCCAAATAAACTAAGTTTTCACTATTGCACGTCCCAAATGCCTTAAAAATAAAATTAGCTGTGTTATGGGGGTGTGTAAATTCTGTTTCCATATTAATGAACTTACAAAAAAATGCAGTTATAACAAGGGACTGTCCCCTTGTTGAGTCTATATGGCTCTTCATTTTTGCCAAAATCTTTGTAACAGAGAAGTTGTTTAAGATTCTTCTCTTTTTTATATACAAAATAAGGCCTTTCTCCTACTATCTTCCAAACATTAACATCAGAACTAAGAACAGTCCAATGTCTTTTAATTATGGACTGAATCTGTCTAGAAAGTCTGCTGTACTTCATCATATATCCTAATTTATTAAATCCAGCTACTCTCACAGAGCTATAATTTTGGGCAGTATTCCCTTCTCTAAATAGATATGGTCTGCCCACACTAGGCCTTCCAGATCTAACATATTCTGCATTCTCAGTTAGTAAACATCTGTTATAGCCTCTTGCCAGAAAATCGTGTGTCATAGTATTAATTTCAGCTGCAAACCTTTCTTCAGTAGTATTTAACCTACTGGCTCTCAAGAATTGACTTTTTACTACACCTTTGTAAATATGGGTGGGGTGCATACTGAAATTATGTACATACCTAGTTGCTTGTACCTCTTTTCTATATATATAGATGTGTATGAATTATACCATTAATATTCATCAGTCTAACATCGAAAAAGGTGATTTCCTCCACTGAACAAGACATTTCTAACTTAAGGAAGCTGGTGCTATTCTGTAGATGTTCAACAAATTCTGTAGGTGTTCAACAAATAGCTCCAATGCCTCCCTACTCCCTGTCCACAACAATGCTATGTCATCTACAAAGCGCTTGTAGTGCATTAAAGCACTATTATAGTATTCATTTTTATTAGAATCAAAAATAGTATATTCTTCCCACCTAGCCAATATTATGTTAGCATAGCTATTGGCTACAGGGGTGTCCATAGCTACTCCTGAAATTTGATGATACACGACATCCTCAGACATGAAAACATTATTTTGTAAAACAATCGCAAGTAAAGAGCATAACAGTGAAATTTTGTTAGCTGCAAAAGTACTGTGCTTAACTAGAAATTCTAACATATTCAATTCCTATATTATTAGGAATGACCGTAAATAAGGACTTAATATCCATAGTTACAAACAGTACATTTGTCATATTTATATCCAAAAACCTTCTCAGTGACTCCAAAAACTCACCAGTGTCCTTTATATTGGACATACTGTGTTTCAATAAAGGTTTAAACTGCTGGTCTAAATTTTGAGATTGCAGTAGTGGCCCATTGTTTTCCTGAGACTATGGGTCTCATTGGGGGGGGGGGGGGGGTGAAGCAAATTTTTATGAAGCTTAGGCAGCCCATAAATAGCCGGGCAAACTGAATGTTCTATATAAAAACAATTGTACAGTTCAGGAGTAATTGCTAGTTGCATCAGATAGTCATACAGTTCAGTTTTAATTCTATAAATCATTCTATTCAGCTCAATAACATTTATAACCTTAAATGTTTCACTGTCATTTAAGAACTCATACATCAATTCTTGAAATTGTTGTACATTAAATATAACTGTTTTCCCACCTTTATCAGCTGATTTCAGTATAATATCAGTCTTTTTAACTAAATCCATTAACATTTTTCTTTCACTAACGTTCAAGTTATGAAAACTAGATGATCTTCCATTAAAAACAGATCATGTACATCATTCTCACTTAACTGTAAAAAGGCTGTAACAGTCGCTGTACTATTAGGTAAGAAAGTACTACTTCTTTTTAAGGCATTCTTAGTATTGGAATTCTTATTCCCAAATAACATTTTCAAATCTAAATTTCTAACAAGCATTCTTAACTCTGTAATGCTGTCATTCAATAAACCATTACCAGATGGAATAAAAGTTAAAGCCTTGTCTAGTAATCTCAGTTCCATTTCAGAGAATTCAAAACCAGACAAGTTAACAACAGTATGTCCTGCTAAGTCTTTCTGTTTCTTGTTATAGGGCCTACCTTCGGTCTCGCCCCCAAGTCTTTCCACTGTGGTGTTCCTCTTTGCCTGCTTCGGTCTCTCTCCCTTTGCTGCACCTGTATTGGAAGATTAATTTACAGTTATGTGAGAATGATGTGTATGAATTTCAGTATCTCAAGATGAAAATAACAAAAGTGCAGTTAGTCGTAACTGCATTTTAACAAATCTTAGTTTACCAAAACCATGGTAGTTGTGGTGCAGTGTGTTTTTTATGGCTTGCTGTCTCTTTAACGTGCAGTGTGGTCTGGGATTTAGTCATGGCGGCCGATGTGTGGTTATGTGCAGAGATTCAGGTAAGTTTTTACTGTTTAAGGGTTTTGGGTAGAAATTGTTTTAATTTTTGGGAAGCTTTTGGAGTAGGTTGGGGTAGGTAGGTAGGTAGGTAGGTGAGAGTGTGAGTGTTAGTGCTGAAACTGTTGATTTTTTGTATATGTATAGTGTCTGTATTTTTCATGGATTAACATTTAACAATGTGCAGTGGAACTGTAGAGCGTGTAATGGAACATTTGTTGTGTTTTTCATGGTAGTGTGACCTTGGAGTTGGAATATATAAGTAGCGGGGGTGTGGGAGGCGTAGCCCCCACATGGGGTGCAGGGGGCTTGCCCCCTTGCTTATTCATAGATTATTTGGGTTTTGTTGGTTTGTGTATTGTGTTGGTTTGTTATGATGTAGGCTGGAAGGGTATGTTTGCGTTTTTGTTTGTGTGATGGACGGTGTACTAAAAAACTGAATGTTGCATGCTGAAAATTTGGTATTATGAACTTTCAGTATAGTGATGTTCATTTTTTTAAATTTTCTTTGTAGTGCGTTTTCGATATTTTCATCTTGCGATACTAATATTCAATATTTCAGTATTTCAAGATTTGAAACTGGAACCATATGTATGCATATGCATATATGTGTATGTGTGTGTGTGTGTGTGTGTGTGTGTGTGTGTGTGTGTGTGTGTGTGTGTGTGTGTGTGTGTGTATATATATATATATATATATATATATATATATATATATATATATAGTTATACTTCAAAACATCAAAAACTCATAACATCTAAATTCAAAACATCGAGACCACAACATCTAAAACCCAGAAGTTCTAAAACCCATAACATCAAATCTCATAACATCAAAACTTTGCATCACAACATCGAACACTACAAATCACATGAAAATAACATCCCCTTCACCTATAACAACACCATACTAACAAACACACTTTTTACTATGTTTCTGTGGGGGGGCCCCTTGCACCCCCCCACCCCCCGTAAATTAAATATAACAACTCCAAGATCGCACTACAGTAGAAAAAAGTTAATTTCCTAACCCCACTGTATCACGATCACCATATAGAATGTACACATCATGTCTATATCACTTACCTGTATGGCCTAAAAAACACATACAGAGTGGCAAAATAAACACCATATAAATAGTATAAATTCCTACACTATATAAATAAAAACTAGTATAAATTTCTACACTATATAAATAAAAACTACAACATCTCATACTGATACCACAAGAATTAAACTATGACATTTACACATTTCATGATACACTATTCATAGGTTCATAGGTTCATAGGTTGGTACTAGGCTATCGGCCTTAGGGCCTATGCAAGCCTAGCCATAACAATTCCCTGGATATTTCTTCCCACAATATTTACTTCTCTGGACCCCTGTCTAGCAGGGCGACTGACATGATCCCCGGGGTGAATTTCCTATCTCCCATCCAGTCATCAAGGTTCCTTTTGAAGAGGGCCAAGGAGGCGCTCTGCTTGACATGTATGAGCAGTCTATTCCAGAGTATGGGGAGTCTCTGGGTCAGGAACCTATCCCTCCAGCATGTTTTGTTCATTGTGATGACAAGGTTTAGATCCCTGGAGCGTGTGGCTCTGAGCGATTGGGATTTCTTTAAGCGGAGCATGTCCAACAGCTCAGGGCTTGACATGGCCTTGTATGTTAAGCGGAGATCACCTTTGAGTAGATGATATGCCACAGAGTATAGCTGGAGTTTTTTTAGACAGTCAGCATATGGCATCTGCTTTAGGCCTGTGATTTTTTTAGTGAGGTATTTCTGTGGCCTTTCCAGTTGTTGAAGATGTCTTGTGAGGTACGTACCAAACAGGGCATTATACTCTATAATGGGTCTAATGAGGGATGACTACAGTGGGACAATGACCTCCTTTTTTCTGGATGAAAAGCCCTTAGTGATGAGGTGTGCCACATAGAAGAATTTCCTGACTGTTGTGGTGACGTGATTATTGAAAGTGAGACCACTGTCCACCTGTGTCCCTAAGTCTCTCATCACACTTTCAAAGGGGATAACTATACATTTCTTGGCATTAAGCTTGAGCCCATGTCTCTGGCACCAGGCACCTGTTTCTGTAAGGCCCTTTTGTAGAATATCCACATCATTTGCGGATTCAATAATGGCTCCCATTTTGCAGTCATCTGTGTACTTTGTTAGCCAGAGTCCCTTAGTGTTGGCCTGTACTTCAGAGAAGTAGATGCCAAACAAGAGTGGTCCCAGGACTGAACCCTGAGGTACTCCACTTGTCACTTCTCTGGAGCTGGATTTGGAGTTGGCTACTTTTACAGTCTGGGTTCTGTCAGTAAGCCAGTTGGCAACCCATTGAGTGACGTAGGGATTTATGCCCAGCTTAGTAAGTTTATCTATGATTCCAGAGTGGGGGATGGTATCGAAGGCCTTGGCGAGGTCCAGATAGGCTGTGTGGACCGCCTTACCCTCGTCCACAGCTCTGGAGACTTGAAGTCAGTCAGATTCAGGAGACAAGATTGGCCCTTCACAAACCCAAATTGGGTGGGGTCCAGTGTTTGAAGGTTGCCAATGTCTTTGTTTATAAGTTCCATGATAATGCGTTCCATGCCCTTGCAGATCAGGCTTGTTAGACTGATGGGACGGTAGTTCCCAGGATCCAATGCGGATCCTCCCTTGTGGAGCGGGATAACTGTAGCTGTGCACCACTCAATGGGCACGAAGCCTGAGGTGAGGCTATGATTAAACATGACACTTAGGTGAGGTGCCAGTTCATTTTGTAGTTCATGTAGTACACAGCCTGGGATGTCATCTGGTCACATGGATGCTGTATTCTTAGCTTTGGAGAGTGCGGTTTCTACCTGTGTGGCCGTGATTATCAGAATTTGGCAATCTTTTGGTATTGAGATGGGCCCTTTAGGGGGTGAGAAGGGGGTGAAGTTGGCACTAAATCGATCTGCCAGGATATTGGCAATATCCTTGGGATCAGTATATTTAATGCCATTCTGTTGTAGCTCACAGCAGATCTGAGCATTGCCATTTAGATTCTTGACATAACTATAGAATGCCTTGTGGTTGTCTTTGGAATCTTTGGCAATTTTATTTTCGTAACTAGCTTTTGAGGATTTTATGAGGGATCTCAGCTTCTTACTGAGGCTGGTGAGGGAGTTTTTTGCATCCTGGGATTTTCCTCTTTTCTGCAACAGTTTCTTCTTTCTGTTGTATAGTTTGTTTATAGTACATATTGTACATTTTTGATGTTATGAAATTTGATGTTATGAGTTTCAGATGTTTTGGGTTTTAGGTGTTGTGGTCTAAATGTTTTGAATTTAGATGTTATGAGTTTTAGATGTTTTGAAGTGTATATATATATATATATATATATATATATATATATATATATATATATATACAGAGACACACACACACACACACACACACACACACACACACACACACACACACACACACACACACACACACGTGTGCATATACAGTATGTGTGTGCGTGTATATATATATATATATATATATATATATATATATATATATATATACATACAGTGGATATAAAATGTTTACACACCCCTGTTAAAATGCCAGGTTTTGTGATATAAAAAAATGAGACCACAATAAATAATTTCAAAACTTTTCCCACCTTTAATGTGACCTATAACCTGTACAATTCATTTGAAAAACAAACAAATCTGTTAGGGGAAAAATATAAAAAATAAAAAAACGTACAATACTCTGGTTGCATAAGTGTGCACACCCTTAAACTAATACTTTGTATCTGCACACCCGTAAACTAATACTTTGTTGAAGCACCTTTTGATTTAATTACAACATTCAGTCTGAGGAAAATGAACGGCAGAAGAGGCATGAGAGAGAAATGCTGACTCTTCGCCAGAGTCATGGAGGTAAAGGGGAAGGGAGTAAGTGGACCCCAGAAGCGCAAAAGGTCAGTAAATTTCTTCCACCTTTTAAAGAGGGGGATAATTTTGATAGCTTCATTCATAAATTTGAGTGGGTATGTAAACAGTATGAAGTTGACTAAAGGCTCTGGGTACGGTTCCTGACACCCTTACTCCATGGTAAAGCTGTAACTTCTTTAGCAAAAATGCATGACACTGACTGTTTTGATTATACTGCTGTAAAAAGACATTTATTAAAATGTTTTAAGCTAACACCTAAAATGTATAGGAAAAAGTTTTGTGAGCATAGATGCAAGGCAGATGAAAATGTATGTGAATATGTTGCTGAACTGAGCACTTATTTTCATAGGTGGGTGAGTGAATGTCAGGTCACCACTTCTGAAGGGCTGGCAGACCTTTTGGTAAGGGAACAAGCCCTTAGCACTTTGCCTGAGGACATGAGGATCTGGTTAGCTGATAGACAGTGTGCTACTTCAGAGGAGTTGGGGAAGAAGGGAGACCTATACCTAGCAAGCAGGGCAACCCTGCACAGGAAAGGGACCCCCAGTACTGCTCATGGGTCTAAAGGAGCCCATGGTGGGCAGCACAGACTGCCCCAACAGAATCCGCCAGTAGCAGGGGAAGCCACTGGTCCAGGTACACATCCAGGACCTAGGGTGAAATGTTTTGAATGCAACCAGTGGGGCCATGTGGCATACAGGTGTCCATGGAGGCAAGGTGGGGAACCAAAGGTAAGGGAGCCAGTAAATGGGAAAGACAAAATGCCAACAGTGGGTTGCTTGAGATAACATGGGTATGGAACTCCCATCCTACAGATGTCCTGAGAGGGAAGGATTTGGATGAGGCAGTACTATGTACTTATGCAGTTACATGCAGTGAGGCTAGGAGACAAGCATGTGGGTCTGGTAGCCTGGGGGAGACCCAGACAGACTGCATAGTTGCAGCCAGGACGGCTGATGTGGTTACTTCAGAGAGTGAGCTATGCTGTAGCAGTGAGACTGAATGTGAGCCGCAGCTGCTTGTGGGTACTGCTGTTCCCTTGGACAGGGTAACTGCAAAGGTAGAGGTGAGTAGTAGTACCCAGGCTGACAGTGAGGCACCGCTGTCAGAGGATGCCAGACTTCCTGTGGAAGGGGAGCTGGGAAGGGTTACAAGGAGAGACTTGAGGCAGGATCAGCTCTCAGACCCTACATTGCAAGGCCTGAGGCAGGTAGCTAGGGAGGCACCTGATTCTCAAGGGAAGGGGGAATCTGTATACTGGAACAAAGGGTTACTGTACAGAGAGTGGACCCCTGAGGGAGGGCTAGAAGGTGAGAGAGTACAGCAGTTGGTAGTGCCTAGAGCTTACCGTCTGGCACTTCTAACCATAGCCCATGATATTCCCTTGGCAGGTCATATGGGCATAAAACGTACAAAGAGGTATATTATGCAAAACTTCTATTGGCCTGGAATTTCAAGTGATATAACAGGGTACTGCAGGACCTGTGAGCAGTGCCAAAAGGTAGGCAAGGCAGGAGACAGGGTGAGAGCTCCTTTGATGCCTTTGCCTATGATTGAGGAGCCATTTCAGAGGGTAGCTATGGATATTGTGGGTCCTCTGAGTACCCAAGTTCCGCAGGGAAAAAGTATATCCTAGTGTTTGTAGTTTATGCTACATGATACCCTGAGGCAGTGGCTTTGTCCTCCATTGAGGCCGAGAAGGTGGCAAATGCTTTGCTAGAGACTTTCAGCAGGGTAGGTTTCCCAAAGGAAATACTGTCTGACAGAGGTGCCAATTTTATGTCAGACCTGCTGGCTTGTCTGTGGAAGTCCTGTGGGGTGAAGCGCATGAAGACCATCCCCTACCATCCCCAGACTAATGGTCTTGTTGAGACGTTAAACTCTACAATCAAGTCCATGCTACGAGCATTTGCAGATCAGTTTAAGAGGGAGTGGGACAAATATTTGCCCCATCTGTTGTTTGCTTACAGAGTGGTTTCCCAGGAATCCACAGGTTTTTCACCCTTTGAGTTGCTGTATGGGCATAGGGTGAGGGGACCTCTAGATTTAATTCAAGATGCGTGGAAAGGTGAGTGTGAGTCTCACAAGGAGTCTGTTTTGGCATATGGCCTGAACCTCAGGACAAGGCTCAGGGAACTCATGGGTCTGGCCCAGGAGAACCTGGCAGAAGCCCAACAACAGAAAAAGGTGTGGTATGACAGGAATGCTCGAGCTAGAAAGTATGCTTCAGCCCTTTGGGATGAAGAATGCCCCAGTAACTTTCCAGGGGCTGATAGATCATATCTTAGCAGGAGCAGGATGGTTTGCCCTTGTTTACATTAATGATATTGCTATCTACAGCCATTCCTGGCAAGAGCACCTTCAGCATGTCAGGGAGGTGCTGGGCAGACTAGAGAGGGCAGGGTTGACCATTAAGCTGAGCAAATGTCAGGTGGGTATGGCAGAGGTCTCCTACCTAGGATATAGAGTGGGGAGTGGTAAGACAAGGCCAGAACCTGCCAAAGTGGAAGCCATTCAGGCATGGCCTGCACCTGTTACCAAAAAGCAGGTGAGGGCATTCGTAGGGACAGCAGGGTACTACAGAGAGTTTGTTCCCAATTATAGTACCATAGCTGCTCACCTTACAGACCTGACAAAGAAGAACAGGCCAGATAAGGTAGTGTGGATCCCAGCATGTGAGCAGGTATTTCAGAAGCTTAAGGAAGCTTTGGAAGGACCCTCTGTGTTAGCCAGTCCAGACTATAGCAAAGAATTTGTTGTGCAGGTGGATGCTTCAAACTATGTGGTGGGGACTGTACTTGGCCAGATTTCTTCAGAGGGAGAAGAGCACCCAGTGGTTTACCTCAGTTGTAGGCTCCAACCCAGGCAGGAATGCTATGCAGTGGTAGAAAAGGAATGTCTAGCCATAGTGTTGGCACTACAAAAACTTCAGCCTTATATGTATGGAAGAAAATTCACTGTGATGACAGATCACAACCCTCTAACATGGTTAAACAGAGCCAGTCAGCAAAATGCCAAGTTGCTAAGATGGAGTCTGGGGTTGCAAGCATATGATATGTCAGTGCAGCACCGCAGTGGGAGTAGCAATGCCAATGCAGGTGGGCTGTCAAGATAGGGAATGGGGTGAGGTACACCCAGGTAGACCTGACACTCTCAAGCGATGTTTCTCAAGGGGCACTTGAAAAACTTGCTTGAGTTCCCTGGGGGGGGGGGGGGATGTGATGATTGGGGAGAGATGGGTGAAGGCTGCCAGCCTAGTCAAATATAATTTGATATATAATTCTGGCATTTGTAAATAAATATAAAATACAGGTATGTTTATTGAGTGTAAGAAAACACTGTAGAATGTGAACTTCAAGATTGTTGCAACATTGCCATCTGCTGTAAGGAAAACCAAGCGAAGTATTTCAAATGTGTCTTTTTAAGTTGAAAAGATCTTATGAATCAGTTTAATGTTAGAATTCGGCTCCAGGGTGGCTGGATGAAGATTTCATGCCCATTGTTTTAAGGCTAAAGTTTATGACTAGAATTTAGATGTGGAAGGTGCTTTATTGCTCTGGTTTCTGCTAGCATATACATGTGAAATGTCTTGTATTGTTGTAAGTTTCTGAGGAGGTGTTAGATTGCTAAATAATGCAGTTTGTGGCCTGAGAACTCAGACCAGGTGTTAAGATGATGCAATATGAATACTGGGAAAACCTAAGTGTCAAAAATGATGTAATTTTGGGAGGGCCTTAGAGACATGTTTGTTAGTAATGTTTAAATACTATTTCTCACAAGAGACTGGAAAGCATTTTGACTTTGGACATCTAACTTATCAGCACTCTGCCTTGTGCTCACATGTAAGTCTTAGCACTGTGATTTAGTGCAGGAATAGTTAAAGCTAGTAAAGATTAATTAGGTATTTTTCTTTGAAATCAGACCTGTCCTACTGTATTATTTTAAGTTTCTGTGTGATCTCTGAACTCTTAGATATCTCTGTGGTGTAGTAGTTTTGTCTTGTGTTTTAATTATTTATTATTAAATATTTTTAAAACCTTCTACCTGTGGGTGATTTGTGTAGATATAAGCTCTAGAATATATTGCATATTTATAGTGGTTATTGTAATAGGCCACTCTAAAGTAAGCCTTGACTGTTAGTCATACTACAATTGGATATTAATATTGCACAGTAATAATTGGACACCCTTTTAAGGGCCTTTTAGTAGCCGATATTATTAACTGGGTGGTGGCAGTAATTACTACTGTATAGTCTGGGTAAAGGGGCACAGTTGGAGAATCTGTGTCAGCCTTTCCCAGGAGTGTCTGTGAAGTTGTATAAATACTTATCTCAAAGTGTGTGTGTGTTGTGTCAGCTACTTGGCAGGGACATGAAGCACTGGATGGACAGAGGTTTTAGCTTGCCCAGTTAGGCTGAGACCTGAACCCTATAGCTGTGCCAGTGGGGAGTCTTATTGGGGACCTGGAGAGCAAAGAAAGAACCAGCCCCAGACGGACTGTGATCTCTGTGTGCACTTAAGGGAAATTGTACTTTACTGTGTGCATTAGTTATCCTTTCCTCTTCTAGGAGACGACCTCCTTGGTGTTAGTGGTGAGGATTGAGGCTCCTTGATTGCTGGGCCAGGGCACGGTCGTCACACCCACATTTAAAGAAAATGCATCTGGGCAGTGGGGGATAAAGATTAGCTTTGGGCTATTTTCAAATCACAGGCCCCTTGCACATGCAACATACATGTGTTCATTGATACACCTTCCTGACTGTATTAAATTATATTCCTTGTATAGTACAGCAAACTTGTTAAAGCGCATTTTAAATTTATTGTTTTGAACATTTTTTCAGTAAGCAATGAAACAAAATGCATGAACCAATAATGACAAAACTGCCCAATTCAGAACATTTTCATCATAAAAGTCTGAGTAACATCTATAATCCACCAGTATCAGTAAATATGCACAATCTCTGCAGAAGTAAAAGTCATCTAAATA
The DNA here is from genome assembly GCF_019279795.1 of Protopterus annectens. Taxonomy (NCBI): domain Eukaryota; kingdom Metazoa; phylum Chordata; order Ceratodontiformes; family Protopteridae; genus Protopterus; species Protopterus annectens. Next base: position 414,305,750 of record NC_056725.1, read on the forward strand.
ATTTCACATTGAAGAGATCTGTAAGATCTGTAACTAATGAAGAGGTTGCTGCTAGCAAACAACTTAATATTTTATTGTTTCATCTACAAATAAAGTGTCTATTGCCCTTGAGATATAAATTGCCTATGTTACATTAAAAAGTGATAAGCTAGTAATATTACAATAGGGAATGGATGGCAAACTGAAAACAGGTTCATAGTTACTAGGTATCTCCGCCAAAAAGAACATTCTCAGGACTGCAGCATCCACCACCTTTAAAGGTACAACAGAATACAGAATCAACAATCCATTTACATGCTGCGGGAGTAGAACCCACAGCTTTTTGCATCAAAAGCAAGCATTTTACCGGTTATGCTACTAACAACACAAACAGACTTACCATAAGCAGCACTAAACTTCTCTCCCCTTGAAGACCTATGCAGCTCCTCAAGAAATCTGGAAATAGCCAAAATGTATTGGGAGGAGGACAAAAGCCCAAAACCAGGGACACATTTTAAACATTGCTTGTATAATCTTAAAAAACTTGCTAGAATAAAATGTTTTGTGTTACCATGCATTTCCTGAAAGATAAGAAGACTGAAACTTAAATGGCTATTATTATTTAGTGAATTCAGTTTTCACTGGCTTTTCCAGAAAACCACAAATTTTAAGAGGAACAGACCAAAGGTATGAGCCAAACATTCCAGACACTGTCTCTCCGTCTCTCTGTCTCTGTCTCTCTCTCTCTCTATCACACACACACACACACACACACACACACACGCACACACACACACACACACACACACACACACACACACACACACACGTAATTCAAATGCAGCAATCAGCTCCTAAGAAGGACACACACGCACACACGCGTAATTCAAATTCAGGTATCAGCTCTTAAGAAGAACACACACACACACACACATAATTCAAGTGCAGCTATTAGCTCCTAAGAAGAACCTCTAGTCCGGAAAAAATTCAAATACAGCTATCAGCTGGTCTCTAGTCCTCACACACGCAATTCAAATGCAACTATCAGCTATGCTCTACGTAATTCAAATGCAGCTAGGCAGCTCCTAAAAAGAACCTCTAGACTGGTAATTCAAATGCAGCTTCTAAGAAGAACCAGCATTCACACACAATGCTCAAGTAAGAACCAAATGGACTCGGTGCAACCAGGCAGTAATGTGAATTTGCAAATGTAATTCAAATGCAATACAGCTCCTAAAAGTGTTGAGTTTTTATTTGTCCTCCTTACCTGGAGAGCAGCTGGGGAAATGCATGGCTTGCATGCTATGGCCAGAAATAAAGTAATGTTACCATAACAAAACAGTTATCAGAGGATGGTTCCATTGAGCAGTGACTCTACTGCAACTTTAAATTACAACTAATGTACACTCAAAGAAATGTGGCAACTCAGCTTTCTGTCTATAGTGAATTAGCAAGTAACAGTAGTATTCAAAAACAGGGACCTAGTTCTAGGAAAGCAGGAAACTTGCACCCATTAAAGCCTGCATACTAGTGTACAGAAAACAGCTGAGGTGGAAAACATTATTTTTTCAAGATAGGTTCATAGGTTCATAGGTTCATAGGTTCATAGGTTGGTACTAGGCTATCAGCCCTAGGGCCTATAGAAGCCTAGCCATAACAATTCCCTGGCTATTTCTTCCCACATTATTTACTTTCCTGGACCCCTGTCTAGCAGGGCGACTGACGTGATCCCTGGGGTGAATTTCCTTTCTCTCATCCAATCTTCAAGGTTCCTCTTGAAGAGGTCCAAAGAGGCACTCTGCTTGACATGTATGGGCAATCTATTCCAGAGTCTGGGGAGTCTCTGGGTCAGGAACCTATCCCTCCAGCATGTTTTGTTTATTGTGATGACAAGGTTTAGATCCCTGGAGCGTGTAGCTCTGAGGGATTCGGATTTCTTTAAGTGTAGCATGTCCAGCAGCTCTGGGTTTGACATGGCCTTGTATGTTAAGCAGAGATCGCCTCTGAGTATAGCTGGAGTTTTTTAAGGTGATCAGCGTAGGGCATCTGCTTTAGGCCTGTGATTCTTTTAGTGAGGTATTTCTGAGGCCTTTCCAGTTGTTGCAGATGTCTTAAGAGGTACATACCAAATGGGGTGTTGTATTCTATAATGGGTCTAATGAGGGATGAGTACAGTGGGACAATGACCTCCTTTTTTCTGGATGAAAAGCCCTTCGTGATGAGGTGTGCCACATAGAAGGATTTCCTGACTGTTGTGGCGATGTGGTTATCGAAGGTGAGACCACTGTCCACCTGTGTCCCTAAGTCTCTTATCACACTTTCTGTGTTTAGTGTACTGCCACCTATATGGTAATTCATGGATACATGTTTTTTCCCAAAGGGGATAACAATACATTTCTTGGCATTGAGCTTGAGCCCATGGCTCTGGCACCAAGCATCTGTTTCTGTAAGGCCCTTTTGTAGAGTATCCACATCATTTGGGATTCAATAATGGCTCCCAGTTTGCAGTCATCTGCAAACTTTGTTAGCCAGAGTCCCTTAGTGTTGACCTGTACTTCAGAGAAGTAGATGCCAAACAAGAGCGGCCCCAGGACTGAACCCTGAGGTACTCCACTTGTCACTTGTCTGGAGCTGGATTTGGAGTCGGCTACTTTTACAGTGTGGGTTCTATCAGTAAGCCATTTAGCAACCCATTGGGTGACATAAGGATTAATGCCCAACTTAGTAAGTTTATCTATGATTCCAGAGTGGGGGATGGTGTCAAAGGCCTTGGCAAGGTCTAGATAGGCTGTGTGGACCACCTTACCCTTGTCCATGGCTCTGGAGACTGATTCAAAGAAGTCAATCAGGTTCAGGAGACAAGATCGGCCCTTCACAAACCCAAACTGGGTGGGGTCCAGTGTTTGAAGGTTGCCAATGTCTTTGTTTATAAGTTCCATGATAATACACTCCATGGCCTTGCAGATAAGGCTTGTCAGACTGATGGGACGGTAGTTTCCGAGATCCAAGGTGGATCCCCCCTTGTGGATTGGGATAACTGTAGCTCTGCGCCACTCAGTGGGCACGAAACCTGAGGTGAAGCTATGATTAAACATGACACTTAGGTGAGGTGCCAGTTCATATTGTAGTTCATGTAGTACACAGCCCGGGATGTCATCTGGTCCCATGGATGCTGTATTCTTGGCTTTAGAGAGTGCGTTTTGTACTTGTGTGGCCGTTATTACTGGAATTTGGCAATCTTCCGGTATTGAGATGGGCCATTTAGGGGGTGAGAGGGGGGTGAAGTTGGCACTGAATTGATCTGCCAGGATATTGGCAATATCCTTCGGATCAGTATATTTAATGCCATTCTGTTTTAGCTCAGAGCAGATGTGAGCATTGCCATTTAGATTCTTGACATAGTTATAAAATGCTTTGTGGTTGTCTTTGGAATCTTTGGCAATTTTATTTTCGTAACTAGCTTTGGAGGATTTTATGAGGCATCTCAGTTTCTTACTGAGGCTAGTAAGTGAGTTTTTTGCATCCTGGGATTTTCCTCTTTTCTGCAAAAGTTTCTTCCTTTTGTTGTAAAGTTTGTTTATGGCAGGGGACCACCAGATTGGCTTCCTTTTTTTGGATGAGAGCTTTTTGGTTCTATTTGGGATGGCACGATTCATGGATGTGCTCGTACAGTGCCTTAGTGTAGGATTCAGCAGTTGAACTTTCAGTTCCCGTCTGCATGGGTGTCATGAAGTTTGTCACTTCTGACTTGAGTAGCATGAAGTTGGCTTTGGAGAAGTTTTTTATGGTGGTTTCTTTACTGGGGGGGGGGTGGGATGTGGATGTTAAGGGTGATTAGCTTATGGTCAGACCTGACTAACGAGGGGGTGACCATAGGTATGGAGCATTGATTTCCCATGTTGGTAATGACCAGGTCTAGGATATTGGAGCCCCTGGTGGGACTATGGATTAGTTGATCCAGGGCATTGGAATTTATGAATTCCAAGAACCGCTATGCAAAGGTGTTGGGACATGAGTAGTTTTCCCAGTTAATGGCAGGGTAGTTAAAATCACCCAGTATTAGGGTGTTTGGTTCTATCTTAATATTTTCCAGTATGTTTAGAAAGGTGTAGTGAGAATCTTTGGGTATGGTGGGGGATCTGTAGCAAGCTACAATTTGTATTGCAGTCTTACCTAGTGTTAGTTGCACTTGGAGAATTTCAGACACATTGTGTTGGCCAACTAGCCTGGTGGTGTGAATATCCTTGGTGAATATTGACACTCCTCAACCTTTAGTGTTTCGGTCCTGGTTTGGTGGCTGAAAAGTGTGGTAAGAGTTGCAGCCTGGTATTGCAGGGGTGCTCTCTGGAGCCTTGAACCAGGTCTCAGTAACTGCACAGATATCGATGTTCTCCATTTTTAGGAGTGCCTCGAGAGAGTGCATTTTGAGGTTTAGACTTCTAGCATTGAGTAGCATTACCTTCAGATTTTGCACGCTTGTACCTGTTACGGTGATGGTTTTGTCCTTTGAAGTTTGCCTAAAAAAGGCACTATAGGGGTGGCAAGAGCCTTAGCCATTAACCTGAATCCCATCATATCATATGATGTGTACAGTGAATCCCCTCAGCGAATTCCGACAGGCTGGCAGGCTGTTCACAGAGCTGACATCATCGCGCATGCCTCTGCATGTGATGACGTCAGCCCCAAAAGCTGAAAAATAAAAAAAAATTTAAAAAGCTGGAAAATTCGGAAATTAAGGGGTGCCACTTGGGAATTGTGGCACCCCATTATTTGGACCACAAAACCAGTAAAAACAGAGAAATTTGGTATGGTTGAGAGGTGTGATCAATGTGCATTTTCTAAACAACAGTAATGTAAGCATACACTATTGAATTATTGACTTAGAAGTTATGAGGGACAGGTCAACAGTAAGATTAAAAAAATCATGAGCATTCTGAGAAATCAGGGACATTCGAGATGTATATAAAAAACAACAAAGCAAAGTCACAGATCTCAGAGTAGTTCACCAGATTTATTAGAACGTAGCACTTCAGCACCAGGCCTTCAAAGAGTATAAAATACAGAATGTTCATCCCATCTTAAATATCATAAAAAATTAAACAATTAACCAATTAACCAATCATTCAAATCACATATTTCCAATTACAGTCTTTGTTTAACCCAAAGGGTTCCAAGGTGTTATACTTTAAAATAAAGAAAGTTTCTTTTTTTAGCAGTTTATCCTTAGTATTTACACATTACCCTAAAAACACGTTTACTTTTCCTAAAATGCATCCCTTCAAACATTCTGGTTTAGCATTCTGTGTAGATGCAAAATGATATCCTAGGGAGCTATCTAGCTTTTGATTTTTGATATCTCGAATGTGTTCTTAGAGGCGGGTTTTGAAAGCTCTGCCTGTCTCTCCTATGTAATATAAATTAAAGCTGCATCTCAAAGCATAAATTACTTACATTTGAGATGTATGGTCTTGAGCCATTTATTTCTTATTGTTTTGTTGTCTATATTTGCTTCCTGTAATTTGTCTCTTGCAACTGGAGGATTTATCCAAGTTGTCTCCAGTAATTTTCTTAAAGCAGTAAATCATTGTTAATGCATCTTTGATTTATTTTTCACATATTGTAACTCAGTATGCAACATCCCCTTCACTGCTTTGTTTCTTATTCCAGTCGCTTAATTTTTTATTCTTCTTTATAAATCCATCCCATATTACTACTTATTGTGTTTATGTAAATATATTTATTCCCTTCCCTTTTTAATTCCAAGATGCCTACACTGGTGTTTCTTAAAGATCCCATTTCAATTATTACAAGAACGTAAAGTTGTTTATTATAAAGACATCCAGGTCCATATCCCTGCATCAGACAACAGACATGCACTGACTAGACAACTGCCTTGCTTGGATAGAATGCATTACTTATTCACCTTGACTGCCTCCTGTATGGCAACAGACTCTGTATGTACTAAATGACAGTGTTAAATACTGAATTCACAAAAACCCACTCCTGGAATGGCTGTCTTACCCAAATTTCTTGACAATGAATTTTAGGCTGTGACTCTGGCACCAGTTACTACTTTATATCAGGTTCTCTTAGAGAGTATGTATGTCTTTGGGAGATTCTATGAATATGTCTAGTTTGCAATCACATGTAACTTGGTCATCCAGAAGCCAGTGACATTAGACTTTGTTTTAGAGAAGAAGATGCCAAAAGGGAGCGGCTCCAGTGCCAGCACTTACTGACTCTGCTAGTGACTGACATTTCTGCAGACTTCTTGGGACTTATCTGTAAGCCAGCTGATTGTCTAGTGAGTGATGTAGGAGTTTACACCTAATCTCATGAGCTTGTCTGCAATGCTTGAGTGGTGTATGATGTAGAATGCCTTGGCAGGTCAAGGTAGGCCGTATGCACCATTTTGCCCTTATCCATTTCTTTGATGACTTTCTTAAAGTCCACCAGGTCGAGCAGGCATAATCTGCCCTTGACTAAATCAAACTGGGTTAGGTCCAGTGTCTGATGGTTTTTGGTGTCATTATTTCATCATAGCCATGATAATTCTGGCTTTACCTATGAGACTAGTCAAACTTATAAGTCTGTAATTACCATGGATGGTAAATAGTCTACCCCTTGTATAGAGGGATAACAGCTGCAGTCTTACATTCATTTGGAAGAAAGTCTGTTTGAAGGCTATAGTTAAATAATCATTCTAGTGGGCCCTTCACGTCATGTTTCCTGCTATCTAGGAGGAATCTTGGGATATTATTAGGACTCATTGATGCAGTGTTTTTGGCCTTTTAGAGATCATTGAGAACCTGTTCTGTAGTGATAGTTATAGTTGGGGTTACTTCTTGAGAGGTGTCAAGGGGAGAAAGCAGGATAAAGTTGAAGAGGACTTTACTAGCCAGAAGATTTGCTATATCCTCTGACTCAGTATAGGTAGTGTAATTTACAATTTGTTTAGCATATTGTTGTATATTGCCTTTGAGATTGTTGACATAGGTAAAGAATGGCTTCTGATTACCCTTTGACTAGGAGGTTACTTTAACTTCATTAAATTTTGGCTGTGTCACTTAATAGTAGGTTGTTTACCTTGGAGTAATTACTGAAAGCTCCAGATCTGGCTATTATCCCAGGTTTTATTTCAAAGAGGCAGCTTTGTGGTCTGCTCTGATCTGTGAGAATATTATACTGTTTCTGTGTGTGTGCCTGTGTGTGGGCTGCAACCTTCATCCAAGTTCATGGGGGCTAGGTCAAGTATCTTTGCATCCCTAGTTGGCACGTGCACTAGCTGGAATGTTTGGGCCTATGAGTTTGGGGTTGTGTAGGATTCCCAGTTTATAGTGGTATAGTTGACGTTCCCCACGAATATGCATGATATGATATTGGGTTGACTGAAGAGTTACTCTAGTACATTTAATTACCTCACTGTTTATACACATACAAGCTGGCTCACCATTCCTTGTACAGGAAGGCAGTTTGACTCACTGCTTTGGCTGCTTGGTTGGGAGGATGCATATACAAATAAATTTATTGCTAATCTTACCACAGAAACCATTATCATACTTAAAAAATGGCTAAATCCCTTACAACCAAGTCCTACTGCACCCCTCCCCCACAAAAGATGTAGGTCCAAAGCACGGAACTGCACTGTTACAGCCATACTGCCCCCCTCAGAAAAAAATGTTTAGAGCATGACCTGACACGGTAATATATTATGTATTTTGCCATACCACACTGATTGTCTTTTGCTTACAGTACAAGGGCAGAGTATCTGTTAGACTTCACATACAAGCTGTGACAAGCCTCAATTTCATTTTATGGCAGCCAGTCCCACAGATGTCCATTCACACAGGTGCTGCCATTCAGCACAAGCATCCATGCCACATCACAGCATGCAGATCACTTTCCTAATGGGACTAACTTGATCAACAAAAACAAAATAAATAACATAACACATTATCCCTCTGTCCTTTGTATCTCTCTACTGTTCTCAAATAATTACTGTAGGTTTATCCAGTATGCAAACTAATGTAAATACTATACCATTACACTCTGTTTACTAGAATGTTCATATCCAGTGTAGTCCGAACTACTTGTGTTATTGCTTAAATATCTGTTCTGTCTTTTTTGCTCATGAAATTATTTGAATTTCATCCAGGCTCAACCTTAACTTGGTCAGTGCTGATCAGTGCACTACCTCAGTAAACAAATATTACACACACACACACACACACACACACACACACACACACACACACACACACACACACACACACAGTGTGTGTGTGTGTGTGTGTGTGTGTGTGTGTGTGTGTGATATATATTTTATATAAGTCCTATAATAAATCAGACTCTACACAAAATTGCAAACAGATAATAGACTGCATACAAAATTCTAAGCAAGGTACCACACAAGCAGCAAAACTGAGTTACCTCAGTATTACATTATTACAGTGAAATATAATCTGCAAAATAAAATGTGCAAAATATTAAGAACACCTAGATTAGACCAATGGCAAAAACCTGTAACATGCACTACTTTATGCAAATGCTGCAGCTGTGGTTCAATCCATCACCCAACCAACAAGTAAATAGTTATTGCAAGTGATTAACTCTCAGTGTTTCACTACAGAGACACACAGTGGGTCACGAAAGTACTAATGAAGGTGTAAACAAGCAGCAGAAAGCATGTGCATGCATTTACAAAATTAAAAAGGTACAGCAGAAATCAAAAGCCAAGCCAGTTAGGATCATTGATGAGGAATGCAGTCAAGCCATCACTGTTAATGGGATTAAAATGGCATCATTTTAGTACATTCCTCTGCTTTGTGAAAAGAGCTTGTAGAACTAGTTGTTCTGCTTAATTACAAATGATTTGGCTCAATATGCAGTGCATACTTAGTCCAAGGAATAAATAATGCCTCTAGCCCACCGACCAACATGCTACCAATCGTTACACTGAAATGTCCAACAGTATCGATATTGCATATGTGCAACCCAAATCATAACTAGAAATACTGCTAGAGAAGTATGATGAACCTTTAATAACATTTTCTTATTTAAAAAAAGGCAGCATAACCTCCACAGTAACACAAAGATCTTACTTGACAAAAAATCAGACAGGTGAGCATGAAATGGTGCCTTAGGCAAAGGGTTCCATGACATCTAACCCCATTCTTCCCACTGCTCCTCTCCCATAAACATCCCACAGTGCCGCCACCCCTGGTTCCAGGGTTCCATGACACCTAACAACACAGCAAAGAAAGAAAAAAAAAACAAAAAACAACTATATGGCTAGTGAAGAAAACAAAATGCAAAGTTGCACACAATAAAATTTTTATATATAATACTCTAGCACCTCGGCAAACAAGCCTTCTTAGAATTAGTACAAGAAAAAATGACTCCACAACTAAATAGAAAAGTCTAAAATCAATCATCAATTAATCAATTAAAAAATTAAAACAATCCAATTATAGACACTTCATTACAACAGGGCTTTCCAATCACATTCTTTATTCAAGCCCAGAGGCAACAATGTGCCATATTTCAATATAAAGACTGTTTCTTTATACAGCAACATGTTTTTTAACATAATAGTATCTTTTACACAGATTTGTTCTAAAATACAAGCTTTTAGATCAGTATATACCTCTGCGTGTGTCTGATGGAAGTGCATAGCCATGGGATGATCCAAATTTTTATTTTTGATGTCTCTTATATGTTCCTGCAGTCTAACCTTAAACATTCTTTTGGTTTCCCCAAGTAAAAAAACCTGCTGGAACAAGACAAGGCATATATCACTCCCTTTGTAGTGCAAGAGTAAACTGCTACGGTCTTATAATTTATCCCATTTATCTTGTCAAAATATCTAACTACATGTTTACACACCAAACATCTGCCACAGGCAGATGTACCAAAAGTGGCCAAAGGCCTTTCAAAAGTTTCCAAAAGTAGAACAAATAAATTATGAACAACCATATCATTGACATTTCTGCCTCTTTTATAGGAAATAAGGGGAAACTTACACAAATTTTAACCCCATCCCTACCTTTAGAAAGAAAAGGCCAATAATATTTAATAATCTTAACTACCTCATCACTATAAATACTGTAGGAAGTAACAAAATATACTTTTTTGTCTACCCTAGATATTACGTTCTTACAGTAATTATTCCTCACTCTATTTCCTTTATCCATCAAATCGCTATTCCCCTTTTCTAGCTGTAACAATTTATTTAAGGAATGGACAATTAACTCTTCCCCGTAGCCCTTTTGTTTAAATGTTATACATGACTGTCTTATCTCATCCTTAAGGGTTTCCAGGCTACTACATAGCCTACTCACCTTAACAATTCATTATATGGCAAAGCATTAAGTACATGTGGGGGATGGCAACTCCTACTATCTAAAAAATTGGTTCCATCATTAAATTTCCTATGTATTTTAGTATCAATAATATTGTCTCTAACATCCAACTCTAAATCCAAAAAAAAACAACAGATTTACCTTTTAGTAAACCATCAGACTTCAGGCCAAAATGATTAGTCTGAAGAACTTCCAAGGAAGTTTTGTTTTCTTCACTAGCCATATAGTTGTTTATTCCATGACACCTAACCCCATGCTTCCCACTGCTCCTCTCCCAGACACATCCCACAGTTCCTCCACCCCTGGTTCCAGGGTTCCATGACACCTAACCCCATGCTTCCCACTGTCCTTCTCCCATACACATCTCACAGTGCCTCCACCCGTGGTTCCAGGGTTCCATGACACCTAACCCCATACTTCCTGCTGCTCCTCCCCCATATACATCTCACAGTGCCACCATCCCTGGTTCCTCATCATAGCCTCCCAATATATTCCAGATTATTTTTTTTAACATTTCCTGACATTTTTTTGTATTATTCTTCATATGCAACTATATGAACCTAATAAACAACTTTACTTTCATTGTAATAATTGACATGGAAGCTTTAAGAATCAACATTGTAGGTATCTTGGAATTAAAAAGGGAAGGGAATAAACATATTTACATAAACACAATGAAAAGTAACACACTGGATGGATTTATAAAGAGGAATAAAAAACTGAAGTGACTGGAATCAGAAACAAAGCAGTGAAGGAGGTTGCATACTGAGTTGCAATGTGTGAAAAATAATTCGGAGAAAATTCATTAACAGATTTTCTGCTTTAAGAAAAATACTGCAGACAACTTGGATAAATCCTGCAGTTGCAAGAGACAAATTACAGGGAGCAAATACAGACAACACTACAGTAAGAGGTACATGGCCCAAGACCATACATCTCAAATGTCCCTGATTTCACAGAATGCTCATGATTTTTTTGTTTTAATCTTACTTTTGACCTGTCCCTGATAACGTCTCAGGTAATAAGTGGTGATTACTGTTAAGTCAATAATGTGATAGTTTACACTTGCATTACTATTGTTTAGAAAATGCACATTGATGCAAAAAGTGTTATTTTAAGTACATTATAGTGCTATATAAAAGAGTTTTATTTTTTACAGATTTTGTGACATAATTATTTAAGAATGTTGCTTTCTGGGGGGGGGTGGAGCCAACATGGCCAACTGATAGCAGCAGTTTCTCAAAGCTCCATGAAACTAGTATAAAAAATAGGAAATAACATTTTATTTTAGTAAAAATACTTAGAATTGATAGATGAAAGTAAAAATTATATTATTAGTAACTTTGGTGAACTTAGGAAAGTTTTTTTCCTGTCAAATTATAAAGGAGAATATATAATTTGTGGAGATGGGCACTTCGAAAACTTCTCATTCTGACATGGCTTTAAAAAAAGAAATGCAGCTTGTTCATCTGCTCTGCAAGAACTCTCACTAAAAATGGATGATTTTTAAGGAAAATTTACAAAACCTCAAGGAAAATTGTCAGAAACAAACAGATTCTCTCAAGGAACTTATACAGCATTATCAGTCCAGAATAACACACTTAGAAGCATCCCTGAATGATCTTGATGGAAAACTGAAGGAAGAAGAAAGCCAGAAAGATTTCCTCATCAAACAAAACATTTGGCTTCTCAGTAAAGTGGATGACCTGGAAAACAGGGAGTGAAGGTCAAATATAAGGATTTTTGGCATCCCTGAGAGAGCTGAAGGAGAAGATATCATTTATTTCCTGAATAACTGGATTCCAGAGATTTTAGATTTAAAGGAGGGTCTGTCCTTTGGTATTGAAAGGGCTCATAGAGCTTTAGGAAAGCCAGTGTCAACATCCTCCTCTACTCCTCCCAGATCAGTAGTCATAAAGTTTCTATCTTATTTGGACAAGAAGTTAGTCCTAAAATTTGCCTGGAGGAAAAGTCCATTAAAATTTAATCAAAACCCAATTAGGTTTGATAATGACTATTCTACCAGGGTTTTGGAACAGAGGAAAAAAAGCTTGGCCATTAATAAAACTGTTAAAGCAGAATAACATCAAAACTCAGCTTGCCTTTTCTGCCAGAATAAAAATCCTATATCAGAATGAAATGAGATCATTTAATACCCTAGTGGAAGCCACCACCTTTATTAAAAACAGTAACATTATTTCCTTACCTGAAGATATGGAATGGGCATCTGCATCTCTGAAGAGAGTTACTGATAAATCTTCTTGGACTGATGTTAAAAAGACAAAACAAAAAACTGAGTCAAAGATTGCTGTTCCCACTAAATCTCTCAAAGCATCTACTGCAACTGGACTTTAATGTGTTTTATACTTGCTAAATCTTCAAGTAAGGTATGTCATGACAATATTTTTCTTATTGTTTTTCTTTCTCTTTTTGCTTTTTCATTTCTATACTTTTTGTTCATATACAAATTAAATAACTGTTTATGCTTTTTTAGTATATTAGTATAATATTACTGGTTTATTGAGTGATATAATTGAACAGTAAGCTATCTTTGCTTTTATGACCTTAAGATGACATGCTTTATTTCAAATAATTTATAGCCCTTTGGCCTGCTAAATGCTCTTCTTAGGAATTACACAGGCATAGTCACTGCTTAGATTAATTTATCAAAACTGTTTTGGATACATGGGATAACAGGGCATATCTATGATTTAGTCTATATTAACTAGTTTCTTTAATATTTATAACTTCTGATTGTTTCAGAATAAATATTGGTACCTGTGTGAACAATAAGCTGTTTGTCGGCTTTTGACATAAATTGGGTCTCTGTCAGTTATATGCTTGTATGTTTTATGGCACAAGGTTTTTAAATGGTTACAAGTTATGTTTCCTGTATGTTCCTGGTAAGTGCTTGCTTCAGAAAATGACTTTGTATTTAAAATAAGAATGATGACAAATGTATGGACTGTTCTGCCTATTAATTAGAAGCTTTAGTTGGGATCTGAAAGTTTTTATGTAATGGGAGAGGTGTGCTCTTTTTTTTTAGAATGCTTTAAAATGACTGTTTTGGATGTTCTAAATTTGCCGGTTATATAGAATTTAGTTATGGGAAAGGCTGTATGAAACTGTTTATCTGATGTTGTAAATCTTTGTTCATTACAATTAGGACTTTGGTTCCGATACGGCTGTTTCCAAGCTCGCAACAGCCAAAAACTCTCAGCTAAGATCTACCCATAATGCCCCTCTCCTAGTTACTTCAGATCTCATTTGCTGCATTCCTTGTCAGATGTGCTAGCCATCTCTCTCAAAGTTAAGTGGAAAATTATGATTCTTAATATAGTTTCTCCTCAAAATTTCTTATTTTTTAGTGAATTTAGCCTTCTCTCACTGTCACCTATAATCTACCTCTATTCCCTACCCTTTACCTTGGTAATTAAATTTCTACCATTGTTGGTACTGTCCCTCTCTCCTGCCTTTGGTAGGCCCTTCTTTACCACTTGTGGTATTTTTTAATACCATCATTGGTATTCTCTCACTTTTTTCTCTCCCTTCTTTTGTTTCTTCTAGCCTTGTTGTCCTACTATGTCAGACAAAGTTAAGTTGGGATTTAAACAGTGTGACAAGTGTGGGCATAAGATGCCCAACTCAGATGGACATGCTCGTTGTGTCTACTGTTTGGGCGTGGACCATATTAAAGCTGACTGTGACATTTGAGCTAGTTTTAGTAATCGTACACTAGCAGGACGTAAAAATAAGCTTATTTTAAAAGGTTTAATTAAGACATCTTTTTCAGAGGCTCTATCTGGGTCGGAGGTCTCACCCCCTCAAAAGATCAAAAAACATAAGGAAAAACGGAGTCACTCGGTTCCTGCATCTCCATCAGTTACGGAACCGAGTCAGCTCCGTGCTTCTCCGGCACCGTCGGCACAGACCTCTTTGACACCAGGCTCTGTATCTTCTCCCTTGGTGCCATCTATGATATTCACCCCTATTTCAGTTCCAGCCTCGGCACCACTGACTTCGGTGCCATCCTTGGTTCCGACATTGGCTTCTATGACTGTACTTGCTATGGCACCATCTCCGGCCACAGTGCCAATAGTTTCTTCAGCTCCATCAGCTCCTAAAGTTGAATATCTGCCAAGGACAAGATATTCTCCAACTTATAACCCTTTTTTTGGGGCAGAGGTTTAGTCCCTTTCTAGAAAGACCTGATTCTCCTTCAGCAGCCTCCTTTAGATACACCAGGAGTTTTTCTGAATTAGACAGTGCAAGTTGTGGACCAGCTTCTGGCAGCTAGGGGATTGCCCATTCCAGCTAGGCCTTCCGTCCCTCTTGGCTCAGAATCTTTTACTACATCTTCCCCTGTTTATCCTCCTCCAGCCTCTACCCAGGTCCCAGAGATCTTGGTACCGATGTCCACTCTGGTGCATACTCTCTCAGCTCTGACAGCAGTTTTTCCCCTGTCGGCACTGAAAACCCTTGCTGCATTGGCTCCGGTGGAGCTCTCTCATAGCAGTGCTTGGACCGTCCGTACCTTGGTACCTAGCCCAGCGTCTTTTTTCTCGCTAGTGCCTTCTATTTCCATGGCTCCAATGACTTCCAGTTCTCTCGGAGCTCGTCACTGGATGTGGGGCTCCTCAAGGCAGGTTGTGACCCCAGTTCTGAGGTTGTCCTTCTCGGTTCTGGGCTCCCATACCTCCTTGGGTGGGCCTGCTTTCCAGGTGATGGAGAGGGTCCTTGCCTCTGCAGGCTCGCAGTCAGCACCAATGACATCAGCATCAGAACCCCCCCCCCCCAGCATGCAGCTGTCCCAACCCCCTATTTCAAGATACCCGGCATGGGAGCTGCAAGACACCCCTTTGAAGGGAACCCCTTCTCCGGAGTCCTCCTCAGAAGATCCCACTGGGGAGCCACCCCAGAAAAAATGGTGCAAGAGGAAGCACCTTAATTTCCCAGAGGAATCTATCACCAAAGACACCAGTTGTGATGAGGGGGAAGGGTCCCCACGGTCTCCCCTGATGACGTCTCATTCAGAAGTCCTCTAACCGTTATTCTGAGGAATCAGTGTTCTTGCAGGCCTTCTTTGCCTGGCCATCTACTTCCTGGATGAGCCCACCGGCAGATGACCTTGTTATGCTCATTGTGCAGAATGCCTGGAATGCCCTGGACAATGTAGAACCTGTCCCCCGGAGGCCAGACAAAATTTTATCTACACCTAAAGACCAGCCCCACTGGTCCAAGCAGTTGACAGTTGATTCCATGGTCATGGCGGCGGCCACCAAGAGGGAACTGGCAGAAGATAGTTCCACTGTCCATCCTCCGAACAGGGAGTCTCGGACCATGGACAGATTAGGGAAGCAGACCTATGCTTCAGCAACCTTTGCCATTTGGTCGCTGAACTATCTAGCACACTTCACTCGCCTTCAAAGAGACCTAATTCCTAAAACGTCATCCTCTTTGGTGGAGGTACTGCCTGATGAGGTGCGTGACACTGTCACCTCACATCTAGCTACCCTTGAATCCATCTCAAACTCCTCGATACATTTGATATCTCACACCACTGACGGGGCAACTCGAACTGCCGCATCAGGCATTGTCATGAGACGTAATGCTTGGATGCAGTTGTGTGACTTTGTAGACCCCTTTAAATCTTCCTTCGTCAATGCACCTGTCGACAAATCTGCACTGTTTGGACCCAAAGTATGAGATACACCTGCACAAAGTGAGAAAGATGGAAAGACCGTGTCTGCTGTGGGCATATGCTTTTCTAACCCCCAGAGGTCCTACTCCAGGAACCAGAAGGGAGGAAAAATGTGGTTCAAGAAATCCCAAGGATCTTTTCATGACTCTAATGGTGAGCAATCCCCCCAGGGCAGAGGGGGAAACTCATCTGGAAGATGCCCCTTTTGGAGTAGAGAGGGTCCACGTAACCAGGGCGCTAGAGATTCTTTCTCTGGCAGGCCCTACCAGCGCTCCTGAGCAGTGGCCCGATTGCTTTCCTCTGGAAGAAGTTGGGGGTCATTTTTCTCTCCACCTACCAGTATAGTGACTTATTATTACTGATGTTTGGGTGCAGAGAGTAATATCCAGAGGCTATCAAATACCATTTGATTTATCTCCCAGACCCGTCAAATGAATCCCTGATGTACCACCCAATCAGAGAAATTAGCAGCCTTTGAAATAGAAAAGCTGCTAAGAAAAAGAGTCATCTAACCAGTCCCACCAGACCAGACAGGATCCGGGTTTTACTCAAGGTTCTTTTTAGTGCCAAAAAAGACAGGGGACTGAAGCCCAATCCTGGATCTCAGCCCATTGAACAAATTTATCAAACCTCAAAAATTCTGGATGGTCACAGTACAGTCCATTCTCCCCTTCCTAGGGAGGGACAACTGGATGTGCTCTATAGACCTCCAGGACACGTATTACCACATAAAGATGGATCACCACTCCCGGAGGTTTCTCCGCTTCTGGCTGGGAGCCAATCACTACCAGTTCAGGGCACTGCCATTTGGTCTCGCGACAGCCCCCCAAGTGTTCACCAAATGTATAACAGTTGTGGTAGCTCATCTTCGACTACAAGGATTCCAGGTGTTTCCGTATCTAGACAATTGGCTCCTTACTGCTCCAACTAGGAATCTCCTAGTCCGCAGCCTCTCTTACCCTCAAGGTCTCACTCTCCGCTTGGGAATTACAATCAACAAGGAAAAATCTCAAATGTCCCCCAACAAAGACACTGGAATTTATTGGAGTAGTCTTCGACACAACATCCTGTCAAGCTTCTCTCCCCCCTCACAGGCTTTCGAAAATAAGACACCAAATCCAAGACCTTCTTCCTTAGACCTATGTATCAGCATGTCTTGTACTGCAACTCTTAGACTCCATGGTGGCTGCCATCATGTTAGTACCACTGGCAAGGCTGCACATGAGAATCCTGCAGTGGCTCCTTTCTGCACAATGGTCATTTTTAAGTCACCCACTCGACCACATGAAATGTCTTACAAACCATTGCAAGGAAGAAATGTTATGGTGGATGAAGCCACAAACGAATCTTTGGTGTCGACCATTCTGTCTTCCCCAGCCCACAGCCACGGTGACCATGGATGCTTCCCTGTTAGGGTGGGGGGGCATCTCTAGGGAAAGATGGTCCAAGGCACCTGGTCCCCCATGGAGGCAAATTTGCACATAAATGTCCTGGAACTGAGGGCAGTTCTCTTAGCATTGCAAGTGTTCCATGCATCCCTACCTTCTGGGACCATTGCAATTCAGTCAGACAACATGGCAGTCATCTGGTATATCAACAAGCAAGGCAGAACCAGGTCTTACCCCCTGTGTCAGGAAGCCATGAGTATTTTGCACTGGGCGATAGCTTCCAACCGCTTTCTTATAGCAATGCACATTCCTAAGAGTTCCAACCTTATTGTGGACAATCTGAGCAGGAACATCCTGATGCCCCATGAGTGGTCCCTCAACCCTGTAACAGCGGATCGTATCTTCTGACTCTGGAGCAAGCCTTGCTGTGACCTGTTTGCTTCACCCTATACAACAAATGCAGGCGCTATTTTGCCTTAATCCCCCCCTCAGGGGCAACCCCCAAGGGATGCTATAATGCATGATTGGCCCCTGGGTCTTCTGTATGCCTTCCCCTTGTTTCCCCTCATTCCAAGATTTCTCCAGAAAGCTCAGCGGTTGGGAAGCAAAGTGATCTTCATTGCCCCCTATTGGCCCCGTCAAATCTGGTTCCCATTTCTATGGCCTCATCTGATTCACAGCCCGTGGATCCTGGATCATTCCCAAGACCTGTTATCTCATCCTCAGAGACTGATTCATCCGAATCTCCACAGTCACAAGCTCACAGCTTGGTTCCTCCACTTCTAAAATATTAACAGGCTGCCTGACATCACATCTCCTGTTCATGAAATTCTTCTGGCTTCACACAAACCTTCCACCAGGAAAGTGTATTCTAGTAAATGGACTAGGTTTTCTATTTGGGCCAAAGATCAGAACATAGATCCCTTCTCTATATCTGTTCAAAAGATCCTTCAATACCTGACAACTCTGTTACATGCAGGACCCTCAGCATCGATGATCACTGTACATTTAGCAGCTATCGCCAATTTTCATAATGGATTTGATAATTCAATTATGTCACACCGCCTATGCAAGACATTTTTGAAAGGAGTATTACACGTTAAACCTCCGGTCAAGCCTCCTTTAGAACCCTGGGACTTGACTTCAGTGCTTCAATCTCTCACAGGTCCTCCTTTCGAGCCCTTTGATTCATGTGATTTAAAGTTTTTGTCATGGAAAACCTTACTTCTAGTAGCACTTACCTCAGTGAGAAGAGTATCTGAGCTGCAGACTTTGAGTGTCAAGAGACCTTACTTGATCTTTCACACAGATAGGGTGTCCCTTCGTACTGGCCCTTCTTTCTTTCCCAAGGTCATTTCTGGATTTTCCATTAACAAATCTATTGACCTGACATTTTTTTCCCTCAGCAGTCTAATAGAGGGGAGTACCTTTTGCACACCCTTGATGTGCATCGGCAGCTTCCTTGTTATTTGGACAGGACTAAATCTTTCAGGAAAACAAATCAATTGTTTGTGGCCTTTGCAGGACCCAGATTGGGTAAACCTGTTTCCAAAGTGACTTTATCCTCCTGGCTTAGAAACGTCATTACCTTTATCTACCAACAGAATAAGCTATCCTTACCTTCCAGAATAAAGGCTTATTCTACCAGATTTGTGGCTACTTCTGTAGTATTTAATTCCAGAGCCTCTATGGATGATATCTATGCAGCAGCCACTTGGGCAAGACCTCATGCCTTTATCTCTCATTACAAATTGGATTTGGTCTCCAGGGGACGAGCATCTTTTGGTTCTATGGTGCTCAGCGATATGCTTCCTTAGGGCCACCCAGGACTCAAGTAGCTGGGGACTCGGTCCTAATTGTAAAGAATAAACAAAGATTTACAACATCAGATAAAGAAGTTATGTCTTACCATAACGTTCCATCTGTGTTGTAGATCTTTGTTCATTCATTACTTCCCGCCCTCCTTCCCCCTGCCTGAACTCCTGGTGGACTTTAGGAACTCCTGGTTAGGGTATTTGCTCAGACAGAGCCTTCTACTATTTTTCTATTACTACCTCTATTATATAGGGGTGGGCAAACTTGATCAGGAATAAATAGGAGAGGGGTATTATAGGTAGGTCTTAGCTGAGAGTTTTTGGCTGGCGTGAGCTTGTTAACAGCCGTATCGGTTCCGAGGACAGAACCAAATTCCTAATTGTAATGAATGAACTAAGATCTACTACACAGATGGAATGTTATGATAAGACATAACTTCTTTTTTTTATGTGTGTTGTATGGTTTGTGATGTCCGGAGGTGATTTCTTGTGTATTGAATGTTAATTTACTGATTGGAAGTATCTGACAGTTAAACTTTACATTTGTTACTGTAAATAAGCAGACTTTGTGATACAGTTAAAGTGAGGTCAGGAAACTGTACTGTGCAGTGTGCTGGGCGGGAAAATGTCAGTTTGAAATTTATGAAGTGAAGCTTTCTTATTTAGCTCATGACATCATGCAGTCTATGCATGCAGATCAGATTACATTACATCTAATGTGTATATGCAAGCCTAATTGTGAATAACAAGTCTCTGATTGGTTATTATACCATGACCCTCCATTAATATTCCAAAACCCGCATGCTGATTGGTCAGCGTGCACGTTGTAAATCGACTTATACTAAAGGAAAAAGGTCCAGTCGCCCAGACTTTTTCCATTAGTATAAGTCTTTTTTAAAACACTGCCTCGCTATGTTAAAGGAGTTTAACATAGCGAGACAGGTTTAAAAAAAGCAACGGAGATCTCCGTTGCTTTTTTTAAACCTGTCTCGCTATGTTAAACTCCTTTAACATGGTGAGACAGTGTGTAAAAAGCAAAAGAGATCTTGCTTTCTCCGTTGCTTTTTTTTTTAAACCTGTCTCGCTATGTTAAATGGGTTTAACATAGCGAGACAGCTTTAAAATAAGCAACGGAGATCTCCGTTGCTTATTTTAAAGCTGTCTCGCTATGTTAAACCCATTTAACATAGCGAAACAGTTTGTAAAAAGCAACGGATATCTTGCTTTCTCCGTTGCTTTTTTCAAAACGGTCTCACTATGTTAAATGGGTTTAACATAGCGAGACAGCTTTAAAATAAGAAACGGAGATTCTCCGTTGCTTTTTTTAAAGCTGTCTCGCTATGTTAAACCCATTTAACATAGCAAAACAGTAAAAAGTAATGGAGATCTTGCTTTCTCCATTGCTTTTGCCCTCAGCTCTGATGTACTGCGTAGGCATACACATGTGCAGTACATCAGAACTGCCGCAGAATACCAGACAGCTGCGGAAGGGCAGCAAGAAGGCATTATACAATGCCATTATTTAAGAAAAGTAATTATTTTTTTTCTTAAATAATGTCATTGTATAATAGCAATAACCCACTTCTGGTTGTGGGTAATGCTGGATTTACTTACGGTTGGCTTTGTTTGGCCACTCGGGCTTCGCCCTCGTGACCAAACCACACCAACCATGGGTAAATCCAGCATTACCCACACCCAGGCGTGGGTTATTGCTATAATATAGCATAGCAGGCTTCTTTTACAATAATTATGAGCTACACTGTCTGGAAACATATTCATGCTTCCCTTTTATAATAGTGACTATATTTTGTGATCAGATATATACAGCAATGTTATTTTTTCTTGTAAACAGTTAATTATAGCCACTATTTCTAGTGAATATACTGGAGTCTTTTATAAATAGTTCTTTACAAATAACTTTCCTATGCAGTTAGCAAGTGTTTAGTATAGGCTTATACATTTACAGGAAATGCTTATGACTAATGGTAATAACTGCAAGGATACTCAAATACCAAACTAAATCCTAGCAAATATATGTGTGAATAATTTTGATTGAACTATAATTACTTTGCATCTAATATGTTGATTTCCTTATTGTATCCTAGATATTATTTATATTTGAGATGTCATGTTTTCAGTTATTATAAAGTCATGTTTTTTTAGTATCTTAGCACTTTATGACAGGGAAAGAGCTTAGTAATATCTATGACTTCTGATAACACAAAAAAAGTTATGAGTTTCAGTATTACCCTATTACTATGGAATATATTTACAGGTATTTCTATCTTAATTCTGTCTTTGAGTTATTCACTTTTAAGACCTGTTATCCATAGTAAGTTTTATATAAATAATGTTTTTTTACTAATTTTTGTCATATTAACTGATGCCAGTTAATTATTATTGATTTTAGTCAATCATTTAAACATCTGCTATTCCAAAAGTTTAGGAGTTAATTAAGGAAAAATATTTCTTATGGAATATTTCTAAGAATCTATGTTAACATCTTTTGGGAATGACACACACACTCACTATGTGCTAACATCCAATTCTTGTGAAGTTTTTATTTAATGGGAGTTTATCGTGATAAGATTTATTCAGAGGGCAAGTAAATACAAATGCTAAATGATTCTTTGATTTGTTCTGCCATTTTGAAGTTTTTATTAGAACTAATATAGATGACAGGCTTAGGTATTTTGGGTAATCATTTAGATTGTTAATAAAGCTAATGTTTCCTTAGTCTATTAAGCACTAAATTCAGATTATGTATGTCTCTTGCTTCCTTAGTGAGTAATTACTGTATAAATGTTTAATGCTTCTAATAATAGTGTATGTAACTCAGCTCTAAAACCTAACTGGAATTAATATTTGATTAGTTGTTTATCATTACTATTTTTGTCTTAATTTATAATATATTCTCCATTTTTTACTTCGTTTTCATGGGCTCGAACCAACAAAGGTTGATGGTTGGGATAGGTAGTCTAGCAGATTTAGCTTTGTTTGCTATACTAGGAATGTATCTCATTCCATGTATAGGGTTCCTATTAGATGGCCGAAGACACATTCTTTCGAATGCGTCTTGGTCAAACTTGAAAAGACGAAAAGGCAAAATGACGAAGCGGCATATAAGCAAATTCTTTTTCTAGAAAGAAATCACTTGGCAGCATCCGTTACTTTGCCATTTTCATCACTGTAGTGCAATCTCGGAGTTGGTATATTTAAGTAGGGGGGTGTGGGGGCACAGCCCCCCACTTTATGTTATGTTTTAAGTGTTTTTTTTTTTTTGGAACAGCGATTTTTTTCCCTTGGAAAAAAATCGCTGTTCTAAGCGTTCACTTACATGGAGTCAATAAATCATTGTTCGCTTTTCTAAGTGTTCGATGATTTAATATAGACCACTCCATATATAAGGTGTATTAAAGTTTATATCAGAGTGAAATATGCAAAAATTTGTTATTTAACTGTTTTTCTAGTTTTGAAATGCCTGACAAAATTGTTTTACTTTTATATTTCATGGGGAAAGTTATTTGGATTGAGATAAATAGAAATACAACAACTGAAATTCTGTTGTCTATTCATGTAGAGTATTGTGTATACAGGATTCTATTAATACAAGTTCCTTTATTATTTGTTATCTTTAAAGAATTCTGATATGGATTTAACTTTCATATCCTTAAATACTAATTTCTTAAACAACCCATATAAGAGAGCTAACCTACTAAGGTATCTTAAACTAAACAAGGCTCAAGTAGTTTTTCTCCAAGAGACACACTTTAAAATAAATGACACATTTATGTGGGACCCTAAGGAATACACAATACTTGCTCAATCTTCTTATAAAAATAAGACCAGAGGAGTAACAATTCTGTGGAAAAAGACTTTCTTAAATCCCCAAATTATTTACAGACATGTAGATAATGATGGACTCATGGCCTTAGTTATACTTAAGTTTGACAATAGAATTTGGACCCTGGCTAATTTGTACTGGTTACCAGGTATGGGGCTTGGACTAGCTAAGAAACACTTAGATTTATTACAACTACTTGTAAAGGTAATATTATAATAGGAGGTGATTTCAACTGTATCAAAGATATTACAGAAACTAAAACCTCCACCAAACTCCTCTACTCCACTTCGTCACCAATGAAAACCAAAAGGAAATCTGCTAGCTAAATACCATAAAGGGTATCCTCCTATGTTGCTCAAGCCACTGGGATTCTGATGAAGTCTAGAACGAATAGATGAAAGCGCGCTCAATCCTTTGTATGTGTCGTATTTTTGTCTTGGTGTTTTATTAAATGCTCGTTTCTACCAACTGAACATTTTATTTGTCTTCTTGGCGAACCAAAGTATTGGCGTTGTGGCTTGAGCAACATAGGAGGATACCATATTACAGAAACTACCAATAGGAAATCTCCTACACTATCGCCCTCAGCCAAACAGGTAAAAAAATGGACAGCAATGTTTAAATTAAAAGACACCTTTAATGCTTTGGGACCAAATTCTTTACTATTCTCACACCAAGACTATAGACATGGTACCCAAACTAGAATAGATAAAATTTTTATCTCACACGATCTTTATTCTAAAATCTTGAATTTTTCAATACAACCTTGTCCCTTTTCAGATCATAATTCCCTGTTGTTAACAATACACTTGGAATTCAATCAATTAGTTATTACTTCAAGGATTCCTTCATATATCACAAAAATTAAAGATTTTAAATCTTGGACAACTTCTGAACTTCAGCTTTTCTTTAGAGATTAACCTGAAGCAAACACAATTATGGTTTGGGATTCTCTTAAGGCCTATCTATATGATAAAACCATTAGCTGGTACAAAAATAAAATTAAAGAATGGGACTCAGAGTTACAGCAACTCCAAAATCAAATATTATCTCTTAAATCTAATACGAACTTCATTGCTACAAATAATAAGAACATAGAAGAAGCAAATAAGAAATGCAATGAAATATTATCCCATAAAACTAATTTATCTATGGAAAAATTGAAATTAAATTCTTATGCTACCTCTCCTAAGCATCTTTATAACCTATCTATGAAAGTTAAGATACAATCAAAAATTAATAACATTGACAGTATCTTTCATCAAGGGAAAAGGAAAAAAGTATCAGACACAGGGGACATTCTGGAGGCTTTTAATTGTCATTATGCAGGGCATCATAAAGATAAAATAAGTACAAATGAATGTGAGACGTTAGGGAATATAGTTCCCAACATAACAAGAATTCCTGAGGAACTTAAGTTAGATCTACAAAAACCTATTTCTCAAAAGGAATTATAGATGAGATTAAAGGAAGTAAGTCTAATAAAGCACCTGGAATAGATGGCTTAATTATCGAAATTTATAGATTGTTCCCTTCTTCTATAATCTCTCTCCTACATAAAACTTTTCTTGAAGTTTAAACATTAGCAAATATTCTTCCTTCTTGGAGATATTCTTTAATTTCCCCTATATTAAAAGCGAATAAGGACCCTAATCATTGCAACTCATATAGACATATTTCTTTGTTGAATAATGATTATAAACTATTTATGTCAATTATGGTCAACAGATTGAAAACACCCATATCTAAAATAATAAATGAAGACCAAACTGGTTTCATACATAACAGGCATACACAGGATAATATTAAAAGAGTATTAACACTAACAGATTACCTCAATAGAGGAAACTATGAAGCATTGATAATAGGTCTAGATATTCAAAAGGCCTTTGACTCCTTAAATTGGGGTTATTTATTTCAAGTCTGTTATTTGATTCCCCCCTTTTTTATAACAATGATAAAGAAAATCTATGAAAATAATCTAGCATATGTCAAATTAGGGGGTTCATATTAGAATGACGAAAATGCATTTTGTTGAATGCGTTTTCGTCAACACATGTAGAGCGAACAGGCAAAACAGCGAAGCAGCTGTTCGGTGAATTCTTTCCCTGGGAAAGAAGTCGCTTGACCACTTCGTTGCTTTGCCTTTTCTAGAGTGTAGTGTGGTCTCTTGTCCGGTATATATAATAATAATAATGCCTTTTGTAATTCTCTAAGAATTTCTTCTTAATACTTCTTAGAGGATTATAAAAGGTATTATGTGTTCTCTGACCCACATCTGATGAAGTGATTCAAATGAAAATGCTGGTTTTTAATGTGTGCATTCATGTGTCTATATTAAAGTGGATTTTACAAGAACACCAGCTTATTCTTGGTCTTGTGGTACCTTGGACTGATTTACTGGTTTATTTTGGTACCTTTGTGGCTTTTTTTTCGAAATTCCTTGGCATATGTATGAAAGTGTTTACTGTTTTTTTATTTTGCGTTAGATGTATGGTTGAGTTACATGTGTGCGTGTTTTTAGCTGTTTACTTTTGTTTTGGGGGGTAGGATTAGGGTTAAGGCAAGTGTATTTGTGTTTGGAACTGTTTATGTAAATGTGCGAGAGTTACTGACCTTAGGGTTAGGGTGCGGGTTAAGGTAAGTGCATATGTTTTAAAATGTTTACTGTTTTTTTTTTGTTAGATGTATGGTGGGGTTACGTGCATATATGTATTTAGTTGTTTACTGGTTTTTGGTGGGTATAATTAGGGTTAGGGTATGTGTGTATGTGTTTGGAAGTCTTTAATGCTTTTTTTTTGGGGGGGGGGTTGGAACAGCAATTTCTTTCCCTAGAAAAGAAATCGCTGTTCTGTGGTTTCAACATTTTCAGCATTCACTGAATATGTGTTGATGTAACACAGTTCGCTGTTTTCAGCGTTCGGTGTTATAATATGAACCCAAATTAGGTCCCTTTACTTCTAAATCAATCGAAATCACTAGAGGTACTAGACAAGGATGTCCCATGTCCTCTATCCTATTTGCTCTGGCCATAAAAATACTTGCCATTTTAATACGTAATAACCCAAAGATAAGAGGTATAAATATATATGACCAATATATATCTAAAATAATGATGTTTGCTGATGATGTCTTACTTACCTTACCCAACTCTAAGGAAGTGTTAGGTGAAGTGAATATAGTAACAACAAATTTCCAAAAAATCTCAGGACTCTCATTCACCAAATCTAAATCAAAATATTTATTATTAAATAAAAAAGAACATACAGGTTCCAGTTAATCATATTATTGGAAATCAAGTTTCAACTCTAGACTATTTAGTAATAGTCCTAGGTAAGAATATAGAGGAAACCTTACAGCTTAACTATGCTAAAGCCATAGACTTAATCAAGACATTAATAAACAAATGGAATAATTTGTTTACAACATTTGATGATAGGTTACAACTGATAAAAATGGTTTTGTTACCTAAAATATTATATATAGCACAAGCCCTTATACTTCTACCAGGAAAGAAATTCCTTAAAGAAATCACTTCAACTCTGATGAAATTCCCATGGTACCCCCAAAAAATAGAGTGGTATATTCTCATCATATCAGAAAATGGGAACAAGGGGGGTTAAAATTTCCAGAGACTGAAACTTATATAAAGGCATCTATAATTAAAATAGTGTGGATTGGATAAATCCTAGATACTCTTCCAATTGGAAACAGTTACACTCCATTCTACTAATGAATTACATTTTTTTATCAAATGCTTTGGTAACTGACAAAGATAAGATATGGCACTATTTAAGTTTAAATTTACAGTATAGTACAACAAAATTAAACACTAATAAACAATATTTTTGATGTGTTTAGAAAATTCATTAACACAAATCTAGATATAAAACTGTGGCATAGATTTTTAATACCATTTACTATTACAAGTGATTTCCCTGATAAAACACATAGAGAGATTTTTGGTTTATGGGAAAACAGTAACCTATTTTGTTGGCTGCAATGTATTGAAAACCAACAAGCTTTGAACACACAAAGTATATTGTCAACCGGGTCTATATTATATTATCGAAAGTTGATTTCAGCGAATGCTCACATGAGCAAAAACGCTAGAAATCGAACTATTTATTGTAGGGGGCTGCACCCCCTACACCCCCCGCTAACTATATATTCCAACTCCTAGATCGCATTGCAGTGAGGAAAGGGCAAATATCCCACTCCTCACTGTACCACGACCCTACAAACACCCTTTTGATTTCCAGCATTTTCGCTCATGTAAGCATTCGCTGAAATCAACTTTTGATAATATAATAGGGAACCTGTCAACCTATGGCCTATCCTCTAATGACTGGTTGGTTCTTCAGAGTCTCAAAGCATACACTAAGGATCTGTGTAGAATAATACATAACTCATCCTTCAAAACCATACCAAAAATTATAAACTGGATTTTTGGAATTCTATATAATAATATCAATGTTAAGAATGAATTGTCATATCTATATAACACTTTAATTGTCTATAAGACAGCTCCTAAAGATTCTTACTGGCAATACCTAACTAAAGGGTTTCAAGTATCATTATCAATGGAAGATAAAACAAACATTTTATTTTCAGTTAAACTAACTTCTTATTCACAATTCTGGAGGATTTTTCATTGGAAATTTCTACTCAGATCTTTTTTGACACCTGCGAAACTCTGAAAAATTAACCCTTCAAACAACAAGTTATGTTGGAGTTGTCATCTTTATGCTGACTGGTCTCATACTTTTTTATGACTGTACTAATATTAAACCATATTGGAATGAGATTAACAAATTTCTTCAAGCTATTTACACTAATATATTTGTTTTGACAAAGTCCTTAATTTTATTGAATGTTGTTAATAGTAATAATATGATTTGTTGTGGACAATGGTAGCAATACCCAGAAAATGTATAACTAGAAGATGGAACTCTAATGTAGCACCCCACAATGGAGAATTCCTATCATCACTGAAGAAATGCATACTAATGGAGTAAAGAACCAAAGAGTTAAGAACTTTTCCTAAGCCACTGATTAATAGTCCGTGGAGGAAAGTTTTGAATTTGGCTGATACCCTACAGATGGAACCAAACTCTTCCTAAATATCATAGTTTATATATTAACTTATTATTTAACTAAAAATGTTTTTATCGGAATCCTTTTTGTCAGGCTGAATATAAATACTGTAAATAGTTATTGAATGTTATGACATTATTGTGTTATTTCATCAAAATAAAAATCATTTCAGCAAAAAAAAGAATGTTGCTTTCTCAGGAATCCCTGAAAAATGAAGTTGGAAGGTTTGCCATAGAATGTGTTACCAGTTACTAGGTAGTAAGGAGTAAAATTTGGGGACAGAAAGTGGCTATGGTTCATCAGAAATAAGTGTCCCACTGTAAGTAGGTGGATAGTACAAGGCAACAGACAGTACATGAACTTTGTTTCCTGCTGTGAGCTATCAATCACACCAGAAAACAGCTTTTTGCCACTTTGACAGCAAAGAAGGGAAGGTGTTTAGGGAAAAGTAAGATGAGTTTAAGGACTACAACTCAGGCATAACAGAAGAAGGAAAGCTGGCCACTTTAGAAAGAAAAAGAAGTAGCAGGCACTGAGAATACTGTTATGTGTGATTATCCCTGTTTGTCTTTTAAGCAGTTATTGAAAAGCAAGAAATGGTAATTAAACCTGACTGACTTAAAGAAAGCAGGATATATGTGAAAACACATGTAAAGTCAATGCATTGACAGGAGCTTAGGGGCTATGATGTAATATTTTAAAGCCAAACACTACATTGTTGGGTACCTAGAGGTAGACTAAAAAATCAAGATGTTCGACTTTGGCATTACATTTAAAAATATGAAAAAACATTTACAGTATAGAGTCCAAAAGTGGTGTTACAATGTAGAAAACATCATGACATGATAAAACAAACATGTTTTTCAGTCTGTGGGTGTGGTTCTCCTTTAACTAGTGTACAGGACAATTACATGAAAACCAACAATAAAATAATTGAAAAAGGAGATGAAGAAGCATTACAAGTTTACATAAGGCAACAGATGAAATAAAGGGGAAACGCCTGGAGTGTGATACCACACAAGAGGAAATTAAGCAGAAAGTGTCCGCTTTTGAAGATTGCTTCAGAAGGGAGAATGTCCGTTTTACAGTCATTAAAGAAGAAATATAAGGAAATAATTATCAGCAATTGTCAGCAATGTATTATGACTATTAGCATTGAGTAAACTGGGATACCTGAAGAACAGCTTTAAATAGAAAGAGCTCATAGTATGGATCTCCCTGTGTTGGTTGAAAAAAATGCCTCAGCCAATGTTGGTCAAATATCAATCTTAAGACAAAAGCAGTAGGCCCTTGCTAAGTTATGGAAGCTGGAGACCAAGTAAAAATCCTTCAAAAAATCATGCATGCAGACAATGACTATTCATTGTAAACACACCAACAAAGAAACAAATTTATACTGGTAATTAGACAGCGTAAGTGGCTCAATATAAAATTTAAGCTATCCAGCCATACTCTGTATTTTCTACAAATCAGGAGCTAAAACATATTGGGAGGCTGAAACTGCACTGGAAGACATTCAGAAATTTCAGGATGGAGACATGCAACCAAAAAATGAAGGAGCTGATCTCCCTTAGGCAGCCCATACCCATAGAGAAGAAAAAGATAAGCATAGGAAAATGAAAGAGCTAAGCAGCATCTGGTAATAACCAAGGTTTGCTTACACTGGACAATGAAAAGTAAGTAAGCACAAAACTACATGATCTGCAGGATGGCAAAGTCATGGAGCTAAGAGAGAGAGAGAGAGATATTGTGCTTCATCTCTTCACTTGACTTTCACCTGTAAAACCTGTTGGGAAGATTAAGTGACTCCACATATGCCTGCTTTCTGTTGTAATGTATGAATGTTGTTAACTGTTAACTAATCTGAAAGTCAGCTTAACTTAAAGAGATAATAATAACCCTTTTCTGCAGGGGCAAAGCACAGGAATGTTTTTGATGTAAAAAGCTTGGAATTAACTTGAGTTTTTAGTTAAAAGACAGATGGTCTTAAATGCATTATGGAGGAAAAAAGAGTTAAATGAATGTAAAGCATCTAAAGCTAGTGGCCCTGTGGGATAAAAGTAGGTATAACATTGGAAATCCATTAAAATAACCAACTGAAGTGTAGCAAGGTAGGGATTAAACTCCATACAGATAAAGCTGCTTGGCTACTAAAGAGGTTTGGTAAAACTGCAATCACTAATTAGCATGGGGAAATCGTTACACATTACAGCCTTGTACAAAATGGAAATGGAAGAAAATATCCACAGCTCACACAAGCGCAGAAGGATATATTCGGGGACAGCTTATTTTTATACTCAACGAGAAAAGAGCTCATGCATAATAGGTTATAAAATAAGAAATGAATCGCTCCAGATGAAAATTAAAGAAGACTACATTAACTACTCTACAAGGTTTACAGAAGGCTTTATGCTGGACAAAACAGGTAAAAACTGTTCAATTAATTGTATATTGATGGGGGTACGAAAGAGAAATAGACTCAAGAGAAAGTGGGTATTAATTAACATTCGTTTGAGCAGAAGCTAAATTTATGAACTAGTAAAGGATTAATTCACAAATGTAAATAGTTTTAGTTTGTTATAATATTCCTCGGCAATTTAAATACTAGAGGTGTTGATCCAAGCTTTCTCTACATATAATAAGATGACCTTGTTGAAGTCTATTTAGCATAAAATAATGGAAGAACAGGCTCCTAAGACCAACAATGGTAGATATCTCTAGAAAAGTTTAAATATACAGCATTTACAAATGAGCAAAGAGATAATAATATAACAGTGACTAAGCTACATATACTGTCTTGCAACGTGAATGGTGTAACTCAGGACTAAAAAGGAACAAGTATTAAATTATGAAAAAGTATAACTCGTGTTATACTCTTATAGAAAACCCATTTAACTGTCAGGGTCATTAGCCTGTCATCAAGCCGAGTAGAAAGGATTATTATACTAGATTAAAAAATGAAAGAAAAAGGGGAGTGATGATATTGATTTTGCAAGGTAAGGTAATAAATGTTAAAGAGGAAAAACAGGTGGATGTGAAGGTATATTTTCCTGACAGGACTATGGAAAGGGATAAAACTGATGATATATGATATACATGCCTCCTAAATCCAGGATACTAATGTTGTAATGCAACTCCTAACATGGGTGACTGGAATCTTACTGGAAGTCAGGCAATTGTGTCAAGTGGCCCTGAGGGAAGGGATATATCTGGTGAAATTTATGTCAAATTTGGACATGCAGGATGTAGCTCTGAATGCTGAAGTCTTATAAAACCTACACCTAGTGTTCAGTGCAGTTTAGGACTTGTTTGAGAACAAGGAGATATTATATAATCAAAGACAATGTGTATCAGCTAGCTGAGGATGAAGGGCATCCTATAATGCTCCCAGATCATATTCCTATTCAGATTTAAATTAAGGGTAGACTGAAAAGATATTGGGAGAAGCGCTGGAATCTTCTTGCTTATCTGCTTCAAAGGGACTACTTACATAGATGGCTGAAGTAAATCTTAGCAGACAGTTTGGGACAATTAAGACACATTGGAGAAATAAGCAAGGAACTGGATAAATTCAAGGGTCAAGCCCATGCTCTGATGGCTAGTAAAGTTAATAAAATTTGGCCAATCCATACTAAAAGATATAAGAAGTCAATAGAAAGACTATAATAATTTCAGTCCTACCCTCTCAGGAGTGATCAACGGAAAACAGTTCTACAGAAAACAACACAACTTAAACAGAACATCCAATACCATAATGATATGGTTAGTAAACTGAGAGAAGGGTGCTACAATATACTTTCTTTGACAATAACCCTAAGAATGCAAAATTGTTAGCACATATGCTTAGGTAACAAAAATATAAATCAAAATCCAGAAAATAGTAAAACAAAACAAGACCCAGATATAATTGTAGAAACAATGGTGAAATACTTTAAGATGTTGTACCAAACAGACTCAGAACTAGAATCTAAAACTCAAGGGATGAGAGGCTATCAGAGAAGATTACATTTACCTAAGTTAACTGAGGGTCAAAATATAATGAAATAAATAAATAAAGTGGAAATTAAAGAAGCAATAAAACATCAAAATGCAGGTAAAACTCCTGGACAAGATGGCATACCTATTGAAATGTGGAAAATTAGTGAAGACTAGGTACTCAGCCTATGGTTAAAACTGTTTAACAAGGTATGAGGGGAGAACTACCAAAGTCATGTCAAGAGCAATAATTGTGGTACTACCCAAGGAAGATGAAGATAAAATGGATGTTAGAAAAATATGTATTTGAATATATGTGAAGTGTTAGTTTAAAAGCAAAGTAGTATGTAATGCATTTTATTCCATTAATGATATAACAAAAAGGATGAATTCATGTGTAACTGCAAGAAGTTTTGAAACTGCAGTGTGGCTTGTAGCAAGTTGACCTCTGACCCTGGCAGCTGCTAGCTCAGCAAGTTTTAAAGTTTATGCTTTTCACACGTGATTATCTGCTGGGTCAGGAAATTAAATATGTGAAATAATGAAATCTTCTGCTCTTTCCTGCTGGGATGATTTGGCCTTGTGTATGTGTTACTAAATAACATGCAGCTGTTGGGAAAGTGTTACAGGGGAACAAAGAAGTGTATTAGAAGACTGAATCTGCTATTGTATTCGAACTAGTCTGAAGCCTTGAAGAAGTAACTTTACAGAAAGACATTATGTCTGACCAGGTGGTAAGCAAGGCCGCATTGTTACCAGAGGAAAACTTTTTTAAATATACAGCATCAGCATTAATTAATGAATAGAACACTGTAAGCTAAAGTGATGTAGATGCCCTGTGACATATCACATCAGTAAGATGGGCACAACTTGAATGTAAAGACTTTAAAAATTGTGTACTTCCTGTTTCATGTCAGACAAAATTCTGTACTTGTACGTTTTTTGCCTCCTGGTGTACACTAGTAAACTTTTGAACCTGAACCTCCTGTGTATTGATCTTTTTATTTTATCTGACAGTTTGGTCCTTCTTTAGCCGGAAATCCCTCAGACAGCTGCAGATCAGAGTCTACTGGTGGTCGAATACTGTGCAGGAGAAGTTACCAAAACTGTTCTTCTTGGGTGAAAAGACCTCCGACTGAATTGTCGTTTAAAGAGGCTGGCCACTTTCTGATCTGTGGCTGAAGAGCAGATCCTGGACGGCACAATACTGGAGACTCAGGTAGGAAGACTTTTGCCTTTTTTTCTGTTTTAGATCAGGGACTAGGTTACAGTAAATATTGTTGTCAAGATTTGTTATGCAGATCAGGGACAAAAGGAATTACTGTGTATTTGGTCATAGATCAGGGTAACAGAATAAGGTAGGCAGTTATTCTAGATAAACTGTGAAAAGGAACTGAAATTTTGATATCACGTGATAAGAAGGGTTACGTAACATTTTCTTTTAACATGGGAAATCAGTGCACTAAAACATCGCGAGATCCGCCCCTAACCGAAGACGCAAAATATATGCAATCACAACGTTCTGATAATGTTAGGTATTATACAAAGTGGGTTAACAAATATGAATTCAATGGTAAATTAGATAAAACTTCACTGGTTAAACTCCTTAAGCAACTGAAATCTGATGCGGGAGGTCAGGCAAAAAAGCAACGCCAATTAGGCATTCCTCAGGCACACAGGTGGATTGAGGAAGCAAATCGTAGGGAACAGAAGACTAAAAATTCAAAAGCATTATTTTTAGATAAAGAAGATAATAACATAGTAATAGCAACAGCTCCTCCTCCCCTGCCCCCTCCATTGCCTTTTTCAGGATATGAAGCGAGTGGACAGGCTGGTCCGCCTCCGCGTTATCCTGAGGTCTCAGCGAGACCACAACCGTTTGTTAGAGATCCTATTGAAACTAGGTCCCAAGCGCGTAAGATACATGGGGACGCATAATCGTATCAAATAGAGAGAAACCTACAGGATGAGAATGAGGAAGAGATATGTCTGCTTATAGAGGTCCCAAATCCTCAGGCAGGACAGGCAGGGCAGGACCCAACTCTCTTAATACACAGACCATGGACACCGGAGGATATCCGGAAAGCTACTGAGGGAATCCCCCATCCGAAAGTTAATTTTACAAAATTTTTAGAAGATTTGCAAGACATGAGGTTGAGTTACCACTTGAATGGGGAAGAAGTAGAAAAAGTAGTCAGACAAATTATAGGTCCAGATTGGCACATGATTTGTGGCACCTGGAATCCTCGTAATGTAGAGCTTAAACCACTCCCACATAGTGATGCAGAACTAGACAACAGAGTGAAAGGTCTTACAGACCGAATCTCTGAGAAATGGAAACCTAGAGCAGACTGGACTTGCATTAACCAATGCATACAACAGGAAAATGAGATGATAGATGGGTACTATGCTAGATTTTTGGAATGTTTTAATAATCATAGCGGTATGACAGTTCCTGAAAATCAAGTGAATGATTCCCCGTATGAACAATTGAAAAATGCATTTTTAAAAGGTTGCATTGCACCTATCAGCAGCTTCATTACGAAGCACATGATAGACCATCGAACAGGTAGGCTACAAGCCTTACTTGAATATGCTAGACATGCTGAAAGACATTTTAATAGCAAAAAGAAAAAGAAGGCGCAAGTCTTCACTGCTGAAGACGGAGCTGAAGTATTTGTGTTACAGTCAGGTAAAAAGGGAAAGAAAAATGCCCAGGGAAATAAACAGTCTGACAAACGGTCAGAAGATTTTGAGGAAAGAAAAAAGAGAGGTGAATGCTTTAAGTGCGGGAAGAAGGGACATCTAGGGAGGGATTGTAAACAGAACAAAAAGGTAATCACTGAAGACAAGGGAGATGAGGACTGACTATATGATAGTGAAGATACATCATGCAGAAGTCAGAAATCATCAGGAGAAGTTAATAAACAGAAAACAAATGTAAATGTAATAGAAGGGATAGAGGAAGTACAAGTAGATATGGAGGATGAAGAAAGTGAAATTTTGGATTTAGCATTATTGAGCCTAGAGCTCTACTTAGCAGATACGAAACCGGAAGTTACACTTCTGGTGGAGGGAAGGGAAGTCAAATTTCTGTGTGATTCAGGAGCGTCATGGACCCTGATACACCCCTCCAAGTTACCAGAACATTCTGAATCACCTGATTATATACTAGTGAAAGCTGCGAATGGACAGCTCTACAGGGAACCACTTTCCCATGATATAGCAATAACTGACCCTCTTTCAGGTATGACCCAAAGAAGTAAGATTGTTGTTTCTGCAAAATGTCCGGTGAACCTATTGGGTAGGGACCTTATGCAGATATTTGGCATAGCAGTAGTTCCAACTGTGCAGGGTATGGAGGCACAGAGACAAATGAATACTTTTGTGGTGCGATCGGAGGGTGAAACCTTTTACTGGTACAGCCAGGACCTAGTTACAACTGGTCCAGGGGCAGTAACCGAGGAACTGATGAACGTAGCCATCAGTAAAGCCCCCTCCCTTGACACTGATCATCAGCATTTGTTACACTGTACTCTATACTACTGTAATACGCCAGGACCTGATAGAGAATATGAGCAAGAATTGTTCAGAAATCGTGCAACTAGATTAGTATTATGTACGTTGTATTGAGATACTGAGGGGAACAGTGTAGTTAGCTGTTCATTACCTCAAGAATTCCTTGTATTATATAGGTCAAATCGATTACCACATGTCAGCTTGACAAAGAATAAAAACGTGAAATGGGCAGACTTAGGAGAAAAGGTAACAAGATGGGAAAAACAGACTGACTTAGAATTGTCAGAACAGGGAATACAGAAACAAAAGTTGAATTGGTTGACGCAGACACACCCGGCTGTACACTTGCAATCTAGCGAGGACAGCTGATTAGCATTTTTATTGGAAGAAGAAGAAAAAGCTTTATGTGAGATACCAACGACTCTTTTGTCAACAGGCAAGTCAGATGTAGGACTTATTCGAACAGCAGGACCAGTTATAATTACACCAAAGTCAGCATTTAGACCACAGAAAAGACAATACCCTTTGAGAAAAGATGCAGAAATAGGAATCAAGCCTATAATAGCAGCATTACTTAGGGAAGGAGTACTGGTAGAATCTCCTGATTCACCATGTAATACACCCCTATTTCTTGTTAAAAAAGCAAACGGGGAATGGCGGATGGTTCAAGATTTACAAGCTGTAAACAATGCAGTGATACCCACAGCACCCACGGTGCCAGACTCACATACTTTGTTAAATGACTTAAAACCGCAACAAAAATATTTCTCTGTGGTAGATATCAGTAATGCTTTCTTTTCAATACCTATACATCCTGATAGTCAATACTGGTTTGCATTTACGTTTCAGGGTAAAAGGTATACCTATATTAGACAACCACAGGGATATTGTGAGAGCCCAACAATATTTGCACAAGAAATGGCTAGCAACCTGGCAGGGTTTACCCCACCAGGAGGTAGTCAAATTCTACTTTACGTAGATGACATTTTGCTAGCAGCCCCCACCCAGCAGCAATGCAGGGAAGATACTGTAGCGCTATTGAAATTCTTAGCAACGCAAGGACACAAAGTGAGCAAAAGTAAGTTACAACTCTGAAAAAAGCAAGTTAGATACCTAGGATATGTGATATCCAATGAAGGTAGGACATTAGACGAGAATAGAAAGACAGCAATTTTACAAGCACCCAAACCAGTAACCAAGAAGGAAATGATGTCCTTCTTGGGGACAACTAATTTTTGTCGGAGTTGGATACCAAACTATGCTTTGGAATCTGCTCCACTGACTGACTTGATATATAAAATACCAATGGCAGCACAAGATTTGTTACAATGGACACCAGAAGCAGAAACAGCTTTCTGCAAATTGAAGCAGTTGATAGCTTCTTCATTAGTTTTAGGACTCCCAAATTATCACAAATGGTTCTTACAGACCATAGATTGCAAGCAAGGATATATGACGTCAGTGCTGACACAACAACATGGGGATAAGCAACGCCCCATAGCCTATTATTCATCACAGTTAGACCCAGTGGCGCGATCTTTGCCTCACTGTGTACAAGCAGTAGTTGCAGCTGCAATGGCAGTACAGGCCTCAGCCTCAGTGGTATTATTCCACCCTCTCACATTGAGAGTGCCTCATGCAGTCACAATAATCTTACTGCAAGAAAAAGTAGCATACCTCTCTCCTGCTAGACATCTTTCATGTATGACTATACTACTGAGCCAACCTCATATGACAATTGAATGATGTACGACATTAAATCCATCAACATTACTCCCAACTCCTGCAGATGGCACACCACACAGCTGCCTGCAGGAAATTGAACAGTTAGCCTTGCCTAGACAAGATCTCACAGATATGCCCTTGGATGATGCCGAGGTGACATATTACGTGGACGGCTCATGCAGAAGGGGCCCTACAGGAAAGAATCTAGTGGGGTATGCAGTAGTTACAGACACTGAAATTTTAGAAGCCCAACCCTTACCACATAACTTATCTGCACAGGCAGCAGAATTGATAGCTTTAACACGAGCATGTACTTTAGCAAAAGACAAATGTGTAAACATATATACTGATAGTCAGTATGCTTTCTCTACAGTACATGTATTTGTGCAACAATGGAAGAATAGGGGAATGATAACATCTAGTGGAAAACCAATGAATCATGCACAATTTATTTTGGAATTATTAGAATCTATCCAGTTACCTACTAAAGTAGCTATTTGCAAATGTGCAGCTCATACGAAACAACAGGATAAGATTTCGAAAGGCAATGCGAGAGCTGATGCAGCTGCAAAGCAAGTGGCCTCAGACTCAGAAACTTTACTTTTGAATGAGGAATTACAACCCTCTGAGGTTTTAGATTTAGACATGTTGAAAACAATGCAGACGCTTACTACAAAAGCAGAAAAACAAAAATGGGAAAAACAAGGCGCAATTCTTGAAAATGGACTGTACATTTCCAAAGAGAAAAAAACGATATTGCCATCTAATTTATTTAGATATGCAGCTTTGTTGAGCCATGGGCAGTGCCATGTCTCAACAGGGGGGATGGTACAGTTAGTAAACCGAATATTCCAAACATACGGATTCACAAACTATACAAAAAAATTTTGTGCAGCTTGTCATACTTGTAACAAGCACCATGCACAAGGGGCATTTAAACCTAAGCAAGGAAGTTTTCCTATACCACCGTATCCGTTCCATACTATCTGTATGGATTTCATAGAATTGAATAAGTGTGAAGGGAAAAAGTATTGTCTAGTCATTGTAGATATGTTTTCTAAATGGGTAGAAGCTTTTCCAACCAAGAATCCAGATGCAGCAACAGTGGCGAAAGCCCTGATAAAAGAAGTAATCCCTAGATTTGGCATACTGGAAAGGATTTATAGTGACAATGGCACACATTTCGTTAATCAGACAATCCAGCAACTTGGAAGATTTTTTGGAATCTCCTTGAAAAACCATTGTGCCAACCACCTACACTCAGCAGGACTGGTAGAAAGGTACAATGGAACTCTTAAGAATAAACTTAGGAAGTTAGTTGATGAGACCCAGAAGAATTGGATATACTGTTTGCCTTTGGCGCTGCTGAGTATGAAAATGGTTCCAAATGTGAAGGGTTTGACTCCCTTTGAAATGGTTTTTGGGAGAGCATATTATGTGCCTCAGTGGAAAGCTCTCATGCCTGCAGAGCAAGAGGCTGACAGTTCATTAGCTAGTTATATGAGGAAACTGTTAACAAATAAATCTGTTTTGCAGTTTAACTCTTTTTCAGATAAGGAACAGACCAGACCGGTGGAAGCAGTTTTGGCTCCGGGAACATGGGTGTGGTTAAAAGTGATGAAGAGGAAGAATTGGGCGAGTCCAAAGTGAGAAGGACCGTACCAGGTACTGTTGGCAACGCTTACTGCAGTCAGAGTGGCTGAGAGGATGTCCTGGGTCCATTTGACACACTGCAAACGGGTAAAGAACTTTCAACTTGATAAAAACTTTGTGACTGATATACAACAAGGTCAAAATGGCCAAGAACAAAGCAAATAGAAATATAGATCAACCCCAGAGATGTTGCATAATCATTTTGTTAAGTATACATTTATTAACTATAATTGTGACAATTTTCCTCTTGTTGTGTTTTTTCCTACACTCAACCACACAAGTGAAAGTGGGAAGACGTGACGAAACATCTATAGACTGGCATCCAAATTTTAACACATAACTAGCCATGAAACGTGTATATGCAGAGACTATGAACATTTCAAATTGCTGGGTTTGTACAGCTATACCAATAGCATATGGAGGACTGATAATGTCCGCTGTCCCTCTGGGGATAAATGAGACTTGGGAAAATTTGCTTTTTGACACAGGGACTATGAGATCACAGGACAAAATAGCTTTGTTTTTACCTGTCACACAAAAAGAAATTGTATGTTTTTCTAAAAATGACACTCTCCAGGTGGGCTGGAGCAATTGTAATATAACAATATCTTATTGGTGTTATATCAAGACTAGTAATGGCAATACCCTTTGCAATACTAATTATGACTCATATTTGAACTCAATGAAAACAGCCATGAATGAAATTCGCAAGAATCCTGTTTTATTTAAACAATTGTCAGTTATAGACCAGAAAATGTTTCATGCAGGGTTAATGCGTATTAGTACTAAAGTAGAAAATTGTTATTTTATTTGTGGGAAAAAAGCATACAAATGGCTACCTGAGAATTGGTCCAGCAGTTGTTTTTTGGGTTATCTGGTTCCGGCTATAAGACATACTGCAGAATTACCTTTGGGTAAGATACGAAATGTGAGAGAAGCAGCCAGAAAACCTGAAGGTCCAGTTGAAAAGCCTGTAAATACAGTAGGATGGATCGAAGCTGGCTGGAAAGACCATAATACCGTAAAGGATAAAAGCAAATTGACTCATATGGACTTGAGTGACAGTGTTATATCTTGGGCAG
Source organism: Protopterus annectens (assembly GCF_019279795.1). NCBI lineage: Eukaryota > Metazoa > Chordata > Ceratodontiformes > Protopteridae > Protopterus > Protopterus annectens. Next base: position 414,345,888 of record NC_056725.1, read on the forward strand.
GAATATTCCCAGCATATGGAGCAGTCAAATCAATCTGGGAATTGAGGAAGCTGTTGAAACTTCTCGAAGTAATGAGTAATGCAACTTTCTCTGCCCTAGAACTGGTGACTGATGAACTGAATGCAATGAGAACTGTTGTGCTACAAAATTGAATGGCTCTTAACTTCACCCTAGCGGCGAGAGGTGGTACGTGCGCACTTATCAAAGAAGAATGCTGTGCATACATTCCGGACAATAGGCATGAAATTAACAACCACCTAGAGGTAATTCAGCAAGTATCAGCCATGACTGAACCAGGCCCAAACCCACTGATGGACTTCTTCTAGAATTTATTTGGGGGGTGGGGTTCCATCCTAATGAATATTCTGATTGCTATTTGTGTGGGTTTACTCCTAATAGGAGCATGTGTCTGTTGTGGAATTCCCTGCATGAAAAGATTAATCAAAGATTGTATTGATGTATCTGTTACTGAAACTTTGTACCAAGATGTTGAGATTGAAAAATTGATCTCAGACGAAAACTTTTTCTGAAGTATAGATCAGATGACTCACCTAGCTGAAAATCCTTAGTGGAAGAGGTTTGGAGACGAAATGACATTATGCATACTTCAAAATAGAATAAAAAGTATTAATAGGAGGGAAAATGTTATAAAAATATATATTTGAATATATGTGAAGTGCTAGTTTAAAAGCAAAGTAGTATGTAATGCATTTTATTTCATTAATGATATAACAAAAAGGATGAATTCATGTGTAACTGCAAGAAGTTTTGAAACAGCAGTGTGGCTTGTAGCAAGTTGACCTCTGAACCTGGCAGCTGCTAGCTCAGCAAGTTTTAATGTTTATGCTTTTCACAAGTGATTATCTGATGGGTCAGGAAATTAAATATGTGAAATAATGAAATCTTCTGCTCTTTCCTGCTGGGATGATTTGGCCTTGTGTATGTGTTACTAGATAACACACGGCTGTTGGGAAAGTGTTACAGGAGAACAAAGAAGTGTATTAGAAGACTGAATCTGCTATTGTATTCGAACTAGTCTGAAGCCTTGAAGAAGTAACTTTACAGAAAGACATTATGTCTGACCAGGTGGTAAGCAAGGCCGTATTGTTACCAGAGGAAAACTTTTTAAAAATATATAGCATCAGCATTAATTAATGAATAGAACACTGTAAGCTAAAGTGATGTAGATGCCCTGTGACATATCACGTCAGTAAGGTGGGCACAACTTGAATGTAAAGACTATAAAAATTGTGTACTTCCTGTTTCATGTCAGACAAAATTCTGTACTTGTACGTTTTTTGCCTCCTGGTGTACACTAGTAAACATTTGAACCTGAACCTCCTGTGTATTGATCTTTTTATTTTATCTGACAATGGATCCATGGTCATGCAGGCCTTTATATATTTTAAATCACAATTACAAAAATTCTTGACCATTATGGCTAATAGATAGGCCAAACTCTTGCCTTTTCTGATAGACTTGCACCAATGTGGTTTCATACACGGAAGTTAAACATTTGACAATATCAACAAGACATTAATGACACAGACAGATGCAGAAACAAATAAAAGAAGTTTACTGTTAATAGACCTTGATGCCAAAAAGACCTTCTACCAAGTTAGTTGGCTGGTCCTGGAGGAAGCCAGAGGCCTTTAACTGTCCCATGGAATGGACAGGGCTAATATTCAGAATCCATAAGCGGGAAGTAGCCAGAGTAAAATATGGAGGAGTGCTCTCACATAATTTTGAACTAACAAGGGGAACAAGGTAGGGCTGCTCACTTTCTCCCCTTCTCTGTTCATCCTGTACTTGAAGCCACTCACTGGGGAAATAAGGGACTCAAACATTCAGGAATACCATTGGGGCCAAAATAATGAGAATATATCTCTGTTTGTAGATGATATTATATTTTATGTGACTCACTCCTAACAACTATTTCTAATACTGAAAAGATACAGTAAGTTGGCAGGCACAAAATAAATGAATCCAAAACAAACGCCATATCTATAAATTACATACCTACTACATTCATCCTGATTCATAAATATCAGCCCATTTATCAATAACTTCAGAAGCACCCACATCAATGATTTCTCTTGAATACCTTCTTTCTAAAAATCTTTTTTTCAAGAAATCACTTTCTCTGAAAAAAACTCACCATCATCTGTTGTCATCCTGTTAGTACCAACAAACTGCATCTTGATACAATTCTTTTTTACTGAAAGGGGGTGCAAGTTTCCAAATTCTAAATATGAATTGCCAGTTACCTATCTGTAATAAATTTTAGAGGTAAAACTGACATTAGAGGGATTCTTAGACATCTGTGAAGCCCCACCCCCAAAAAATAATCATGTGTTTGCCAGAATAAAATGTAAAATGCAGAAAATAAGTAGAAGAATTCAAAAGATCTTGAAATAAAAATATCTGCAAAAAACTATTTTTGGTGTTTTTGAAATCTCAGCTGTGGACTTTAGTTGGATGTTTTCAATGAACTGTGATTAGTGTGTTACATTAATGAATGAAAGCTCTGACAGACTTTCATTAGAAAGCCTTCCCATGAATGTCATGTAAATACTTACAACTTCTTGACAACTCTTAACTTGGATTTTAGTGTAGTCAATGAAGTGATATAGTTGTTTTGAACATAACTAACTACATTCAGACTGAAATTAAGCATGGTACTGTTGTCTGTACTTTGCTCATTGACCTGTCACAGACACCTAATGTCATTAACCACCAGCTGCTTCTGTAGCAGACTGTCTAGTTCAGCATATACCCTGATGGTAAAGCAGAGGCTGTCAAATGGGATCATACCACTCTCTCCAATTTGTAAAGTCCCTGGAGTGTTCCCCAGGGCTCTGTACCTGGTCTACATCTAATTCAACATTTATGAATGTTGTGTTGAAACAGCATGGTGCTACAAGGTTATCCTATCATCCTGCTGATGCACTGCTTCTTTTGTGTCAGCTGAATACCCTACCCTTCAACATAGTGCTTCCTCTGTCCTAGTTTGGATGTTAAGCTAGAGTCTATAGATAAATATCCTCAAAACAAACTGCATTACCCAATATCCACAAAGATAGTATTCAGAATCATAAATGCATTTCATACATTGTGCTTAGTATACAGCCATGGACTACTGCTTCAAAGGACTTAATCACAGTACTCCCCAGGGGTGCACAGTCACTGTCCCATTTTCTTATTGAATGGTGCACATAAGAAAATGGCACACTAATATGTACCAGGCACTACTATACTATAGACTACAGGTAGGTCAGTGTTGCCTGACAGTCCAACACAGAGCTGCTGTGTAAAGGCAGCTGCTTATTGCATAGCTTGTCTTACCAAGTAGTTACAGTACATGTTGTACAGTACTTAGCATTCAGTATGCAGGCAACACTAGGATTATTATTACACTATAGTAATGAGAGGATCAGATACTGTGTGAACACCATGAGCATCACATGGGGCAGAACAAGGCAGTGTACTGTACAGGGCTCCATTGCTGATAATGACTTTTCTGTCATGCAACAAAGATGATTATGGGGGTTTAAAATGTATAAATACTAGTATTTTGTTCAGCATTGTCTACTGAGCAACATACTAGCAGGAGAGGGAGGATCATTTCAGCCACAGCTGTTACACCAGTTGTCTGTACACCATTTGCTAGATCTGTAAATGGTATATCACTAGGAGGTGGGCTTATCAGCACAGGGGATAAGTGGCTGGGATGCAGTTGTTCAGGACAATGCAAAGGGTCTTACGTGATTTCATTCCATTGTGTTAGAGGGGTTTATGAATCAGACAGTGGGCATGCATCATCCCATGGTGCACAAAGCCTTCTGCAGGAGCACAGTTTCTTTCTGAATCTGGCCCATTAACTTGAGGAGTAAACCAGCCCCTCCTCTATCTCCCTAGACCTGATTTTTAGCTTTGTAGATCACTCTCCCATTCAAGCTGGGATACATGCAAACCTTATTGTGGTCATCTTGAACAGTTGTCTCAAACTTGACCTCCAATCAAGTCTATCATTGCACAAAGACAGTCAAGAGCTTGACATGCTATGCAAATCCAAGGCTTTTATGACCAGCTCTATCAAAACAGCTATGGCTTGTAGTTTTATGCTGCTGAGCTTCCTGTATGCATCCTATGTAGTACTTAACCTTTCAAAACCAGCACTTGTGGATTTGAACTAGCCTGTATCAGGCCTGCATATTTTGTTACTGGCATACCTTCCTGTTGTCACTATTGTGAGGCCTACCTGACTAGAATCTCTTCCTGTTGTCACTATTGTGAAGCCTACCTGACTAGAATCTTTGAATTATCCATGGGTCATACAACTCATAGTGGCTAAGAGAATCATATCCTTTAATAAATGCCCAGTATTATATAAGATCCTGAACATTTATACCTCCAAGACCATTTCACTTCTCAGGCACCTCATCAGGTCAAGTCAAATGGACAACAAGCATACAAGGAGGCACAACTTATGGTGCCTGTTCAACTAGACAATGGAATAAGCACCGTGTTAACAGACAGGCACTAGTCTTCAAGCATGACTTCAAACTCACCCCAGGGATCACGTCAGTCGCCCTGCTAGACAGGGGTCCAGGAAAGTAAATAATGTGGGAAGAAATAGCCAGGGAATTGTTATGGCTAGGCTTGTATAGGCCCTAGGGCTGATAGCCTAGTACCAACCTATGAACCTATGAACCTAACAAATCAGATATCACCAAGCCCATGACTGGTATAGGTAATGGTGGGATAAACTGACCTAGCAGAATAGTCACACATCTTTTACTTTTCTACTCAGAATATCTCTTTCCTTTGGATTTCCAATGCATTTCACATCAACTCTTCCATTTCCCCATTTGTTTCTATTGTCCTCTTGAGTTGTTAACCTGCCTCCTCTCCAACATTCACATACTTCCTACACTGTCAGCTTCAATACCTCTGTCATTAACAGACTCCTTGCAGTTCCAAAGCCCTACTATGTCCACCCTCCTATCCTTCTCTCCTGCTTTTCTCTCTTTCTGTCCACCTCTTTTCTGTCTGTTCTCTGCATAAACTCTGAGTGCTGGATACAATATTACTTGTCCTATGATTCTACTGCCTTACTTTTGGCACACGTAATGTACTTTGTCAACCAGTTACACCATAGTTGTGAAAGTTATCTGTTACTCAGCTATGTATCCTCTATCTGCTGTCAATAGGCATGCTTTGTGTATTTGTATTTTACTTGCATAAACCTGTATATCTACACTCCTCTGGGGTCATTGGGAGTGCTTGATCAAACAATTACACAAGCTTGGGTAGTGTTTTACTGTCAATAAACCTTGCTATTCGTTATATATAGTTATTTTTTATTAACCTGTACCTGAACTCAGAATATCAGAATGTATACTACACTGCTGCTTGCTTAGATTATATACTATTAATGGGATACCAAAGATCAAAGTAAGGTCGTCTTTATGTAAACATATACATTTTTTCAACTATTGCATTTTTCTGAAAGACATTTTTGTCTTTCTAACAATAAACAGAATATAAACAGGAAGCAACTCCATAATAAATTGTTGCTTGCTTAGTGTTGACATATGTACCTGTCTTATTTGTCTTAATGCACACTGTATAGTCCTGTATGTACTGATGCCAGTTTTTGCCTAAACTATGTTTATGTTTTAAATTTCCAGTCACTAAATCTTGCATGTCTATAGCTTCTCACCCTGGGCCTCCACTTTAAAGAAACCCAACCCATTTGGACCTCCTGGTCAGCAAGCAAAAAAAAATTATTATATATAAATAAATAGTTTATGCCACATAACATAGTATATAATTAACTATAAAGACCTTTTTTTAGTCACTTAGTGTGAGGCTCAGGAAGAATTATCAGCCAACATTTTTATACGATGATAAATTAGTTACTAGGAGTTTCATTTGTAATACCAAGTGTCTCTAGTGTCTTGTTTACAAGGAAATTGAGTCATGCATGAGAAGATCTGGCAAGGAAAATATTGACAGCCTTTTTTTCTCTTTTACTCCAACTCACTGTGAATGAAGTCAGTAACTCAGGCAAGAAAAGTAATAAAATGTGACCATCAGAGAAAGTAAAATGCAATAGGAAAAGGATGAGTGGCACAACCTAACTCATTTTTCTGGAATTCACTACAGCTCAGGCAGGAAGGGTAAATCCTGACTCATATCACTGGCATTTCTGATAGCACTAGGAGAGAGAAAGCATGACTTTCACTATGCCCATAGCGGCAGCACCACTCCTATAAAAGATGGGTGTGATCTGCATGCTTTTCTCAACTGGCTGATATTATATGGCGTCATTCCCACTTGTGTTTTGCTTGCTTCTCATGTTTGCATCAGTGAAGGTAAGAGGTCGTGCCCACTTGGATTTCCTTTTTATTGATATCACTAAAATATATAACGCTCACAAAGAACTGCGAAATCAACACATTTTTTCAAGAAAGCACATTATATTACTTCCATGTATTTAATATAGCATAAACACTTTCTAAAATATTCAGCTTAGTTACGTATCTCTGTTTTTTTTTTAGCATTAAAAGAGAGGCATCTTGCAATTACAAGTTGTAAAGGGCAGTATATGCCAGCAGTCCTGGCATAAATGCTGCCATAAATTGAAAATTATTGTGTTTTACAGGTGAATGATAAAGGACAATGTAGACACGCTCACTAATTTAGGTATAAACCCTTTTATCACCCACTGGATAGCCAACTGGCTCACTGATAGGACCCAGGAGATCAAAATAGATGAGGCCACCTATACCAAAAGGCCAGTCACTAGTGGTGTCCCCCAGGGCTCAGTACTGGGCCCTCTCCTTTTTGGCATATATTTCTCTGAAATGGAAGCAAATGCTGAAGGTTTACAGCTGAATAAGTCTGCAAATGATTTCAAGCTGCTGGTTATCATCAACTCCCATGCAGACACTAGCATTCTTCAAGAAGGTCTATCTCTGACTAACAAATGGTGCGAAATCCATGGTCCTAAACTCAATGCTAAGAAATGCATAATGATACCCTTTGGGAAGTCAACCATCCCAGCTAATTACCATGTTGATAATACACCCCTAACAGCTGATCCAGTGGTCAGGGATCTGGGTACACACGTAGAAAGTAGCCTTACCTTCGACCACTGCTTGGCCACAATGGTGATGAAATCCTTTTATGTTGCACAACTTATAAGTAAGGGCATGCCATCTAGGCCCAGGAGGTCATTATCCCACTGTACTCTGTCCTTATCAGACTACTCATAGAGTGCAATGCTACCTTTGTAATGTACCTGACCAGGCACATGCAACAACTAGAGCGACCCCTGAGGTTCCTTACAAAAAGAATGCAAGGCTTAACAAACCTGCCTTGTACAGAGCACCTTAAAGTCCTTTCCCTGTACTCAGTCTCCTATAGATTATTGAGGGTTGATTTTCGCCTGGCTTATAAGGCATCAACAAACCCCACACTTATGCATCTCCTACATATTTGTAAGTCAAAGAGTACCAGAGATGCAAAGTCTAGGGAATAGGAAATTTACACCGGGCCTGTCGTCCATGTCCCTTATGGACAGAGATAGCTTATTAATGCCTGGCCCTCAATTTCCCATTTGGATACAGGACATCATTATTCTTTCTGGAAAACTTGGCTAGGATTAGAAAGACCACCTGGTTTGTTAGCCTAGTAACAATCTATGAATCTATGAATCTGTGAAAGTGTTTTGACAAGGCAGCACAGAGCATCACCTGAGATGAAACTTATCATTACTATCTCACCTTATCTCTATGGATAACCTTTGTCTCAGTCACACTGCTAAAGCTAGACAGCAGAATAGTAATGCTAGTTACCACAGTACTCAGCTCAACATTTGGCATTAAGACACTTCCAGTAATCACCATATAACCCAGAAGTTTAGTCTGATATGTCTGCAGGAGTCATCAGTCACACACTAATAAATGGAGCTCAACATCAAGGTACCTGCCAAGAACCCCTAACCATCACATTTTGTCTCTACAAAGTTCTCAGACTGTCACTCTGAGATGTACAATGGATGATGCAAACACAGACTAATACAGAACCACTCTCAGACCACCACAACACTAATCCTCTGCCTGTGTAGGGTAGCTTGGGGGCAAGCTCTTTGTGTCATAGCTTCAAAGACTGCAGTTCAATCCTTTTCTGTGGTCACTGTGTGTGTGTGTGTGTGTGTGTGTGTGTGTGTGTGTGTGTGTGTGTGTGTGTGTGTGTGTGTGTGTGTGTGTGTGTGTGTGTGTGTGTGTGTGTGTGTGTGTGTGTGTGTGTGTGTATATATATATATATATATATATATATATATATAGATTTTGTTTGTGTCCTTCCTGTGATTGCATGGGTTTTCATGGTGGTTCCTAGGCTATTGTAAGTTATCCATTATATAACTTATTATGTATCCGTGCCCTGGTTAGCAAACAAACTAATAAACAATTATACTCTGACATGACATGATAATGGCAATTTTGGACTATGCTAAAACACAGATAAAAGTAGCTGGGGATGTATTGTTTAAAAAAATTTAATATTAAACGTACAGAATCATAGACTGTACAAGACAACTGTGCCATGTGACCATTTACGCCTTGCCAGTACCCACCCTTAGTCATTACCGTCTTTTTCAAGGAGCAGTAGGCTAGTCATACAAGCATAAATTTATGGATTCCCATCCAGTTTGTCTAATTCCTTCTTAAATGAAGACTGGGTGTCACATTGCTTGATCTGGAAAGGAAGTTTGCTCTGGAGAAGGGGTAGTCATTGAGTGACAAAGCTGTTTGTCTACTGTGATTTGCACATTTACTGAAGCCAATTCAGATATCTGGTTCTAGTGGTTATAGGACTGTTTGATTTGTAGAGAAATAAAATGTCTTGGACTGCAGGATTCGTAATAGCCTGAAAATCAAGGTACAGATCACTTCTAATGGACCTGTAGGACAACAAATGCAGGAACAAGGTCTCTGACCCCTCGAGATAGTTCAGGTCCTTTAGTCCCATGCGTTTTTTTTTTCAGGAACTGTTGGGAGTCTCTCTAGCTGTTGATATGTTTAGTAAGATACATTTCAAAGGGAGCATTGTATTCTATGATGGGTGTGATTAGTGCATAATATGGAGAGGTACAGTTAGACCTAGAGGAAATACCCTTTGTGATGAGCTATGTCAGAAAGAAGGATACCCTGACCATTGTTGCAACACAATAGTCAAAAGAAAGTGAGTTATTTACCTCTGTTCCAAAGCCTGTCACAGTGTCTTTGTTTTGGAGTGGGATGTTTTCTATACTATAAGATGGGTGGGGGGTTTGTTTGCCACATGCAACACTGCTGCATTTTTATAATTTAATTTTCACTCAATGTCAGCACATCAGCTACTGACATGCTACTAACGTGCAAGTTCACTTTGTAGCTTTTGCACAACAGAAAGGGATTCAAGTATAGCATTAAATATAACAACTACGAGATTGCACTACAGTGCCAAAAAGGCAAAGTAGTGAAAGCAACTAAACAAATTATTTCCCAGGGAACGAATTCGCTGAAAAGCCACTTCACTATTTTGCCTTTTCGTGCTTTTCAGTTCAACAAAGACGCATTCGACAACCTGTGTCTGCGACATCGTAATAGGGATCCGAATTCCAGTGGGACAGTACATATAGCTGCCATACTTGTAAAGGCAAAGTAATGAAAATTTTGAACTCTACAGCGTTCTATGGCTATTTGATCCAATTAACTCTTATTTATGAAATCAGGGAATCAGACATTGCCTACATTTGAGGTATAGGTCTCCCAGTTTATTGATAAGTAGTTAAAGTCTCTCAGGATGATGGAGTTTTATGTATCTGAAGTTCAACAAATGCATTTAAGAAATGGGCATGGTTTCCAGGGGTCATTGAGGAGGTTATGTAACATGCTATGATCTGATAGTTGGTTTTATTTAGAACAAGCTGAATCTTAATAAGTCTGATTTGTGGATCTCTGGGTATCTGCTTTAAGGTGATGTGGTCTTTAACAAATATGATACTCTGTCACAGTTCCCATCAGGTCTAAAGGAGTGTGGTAGATGCAAAACCTTGATACAGAAGGGATGCATTCTGCATTCTTAAACTCATGTTTCAGTAATGACACACACACATGAATGTGCTCCAAATGCGGGAAGATTTCATGGTCAAGCAATTTGTTATTTACACTCCTAGCATTAAGCAGAGCCACATTGCTAGTGTTTTATGCTTCAATTAGTAAACTATTTTAAGTAGGTAAGATCTAATCAGATATCCTACATTAATTTACCATACTGCTGAAGTATAGAAAGACCAGAAACAAAACCTACCCTATATTTCAGGCCAGAAATGAAGACTTTCTAATCTTCCAGCAGGTTTATCTTTCTCACTTTTTGTTTTACCTGGATAGTTCCCCATACCATTATTTTTTCCTGCTAATAATTTAACCACTGTATTCTTTCAGCATGTAGAGACACAATTTGAGACATTCAGGAAAGACTGCAGACAGTGGAGTGGAATCACATTTAAAACAATTAAACATGATCTTTTTAACTTTATGTGTTAAATGGATATATCACACCTTATACAAAAGCCTCTGTTTGGGAGCAACCTGGTTGCTTAAGTGACTTGCTTCGAGTCATGCAGTGTTCAGGTGGAATTAAGTGAATCAGACACATATAGGATGAATTTTATAACCAACTTATAGATCTCACCTTCCAGGCCATGCTGCTCAACGAACCAAAAACACACATTACCAAAACAGTGGAAGTCCTTTTCATTGATTGTTACTAGGCTAATGGCCTGACCTGGGGTGGGGGTGGGGGGGCTTTCTAAGCCTAGCCAAGTTTTCCCAAAAGAATAAATAGGGCAGTAATGACCAGGCATTTATAAGCTACCTCTGTCCATAAGGGACATGGGTTCCAGGTCAGGTGTAAATTTCCTATTCCCCATTCACTAGTCTAGGCTGCACTTAAAATGGGGAGTAGATGAACTCATGTTCACGTGGATGGGAAGCCTGTTCCATAAGAGGGGCAGTCTGTGGGACACATATCTGTCTCTCCATCATGTACTGTTTAAGTCACAGACAAAATTCAGGTCCCCATACCTTGTATTTCTGGTACTGTTTGACTTACAAATATGCAGGAGATTCATAAATGTGGGGTTTGCAGATGCCTTGTAAACCAGGCGTAGATCACCCCTCAGCAATATAAAGGAGACTGAGTAGAGGGAAAGGGATTTAAGGCACTCTGAGTAAGGCTGGTTGGTTATGACCTGTATTCTTTTTGTAAGGAACCTTTGAAGTCACTCTAGTTGCTGCATATGCCTTGTCAGGTACATACCAAAGGGAGCATTGTAATCTATGAGTGGTCTGATATGGGCAGAGTACAGTGGGATAACGATCTAATTGGACCTGGATCTGGATGCCATGCACTTATTTATAAGTTGCACAACTTAAAAGGATTTCCTCACCACTGTGGCCAAGTGGTGGTTGAAGGGAAGGCTACTGTCTATGTGCATACCCAGATCCCTGCCCATTGGGTCAACTCTTAGGGTGTATTATCAACATGATAATTAGCCAGGGTGCATGACTTCCCAAAGGGTACAATTATGCATTTTGTAGCACTGGGTTATTACTATGGCTTTGGTAGCATTTGTTAGTCAGAGATAGGGCTTCTTGAAGAATGCTACAGTTTGCAGGCAAGTTGATGATAACCCCCAGCATACAATCATCTGCAAATGTTGCCAGCCATAAACCTTAAGCGTCTGCTTCCACTTCAGAAAAATAGATACCAAAAAGAAGCAGGCCCATTACCAAGCCTTGAGAAACTCTGCCAGTGACTGGCCTCTTGGTGGAGGGGATCTCACCTGTTATGGCCTCCTGGGTCCTATCACTATGCCAATTGGCTATCCAGCAGGTGATAAAAGGGTTTATACCTAATTTAGTGAGTCTGTCTAAAGTGTCTGAATGGGGCATTTTATCAAACGCCTTGGCAAGGTCAAGGTAAGTTGTGTTCACAGACTTACCCTCATCCATTGCTTTGCCTCTCAAAGAACTCCACCAGATTTAATAGGCATGACCTTTCTTTAACAAAGCCAAACAATGATAGGTCCAGCATTTGCAGGTTACCTATGTCCTCATTTTACATAAGAGGCTGGTCAGACTTATGGGATTGTAGTTACCCAGATTGGTGGCTGGACCTCCTTTGTGTAAGGGAATGACTGTAGCCATGTTCCGTTCCTTGGGCACAAAACCTGACTGCAGGCTCCAGATGAAAAAAGATTCAAGTGGACCAGAGAGGACATTTCATACTATTTAGTAAGCATCCTGGAATGTTATCAAGGCCCATTGAAGCAGTGTTGTTGGTCTTGGAAAGTGCATTGATGATCTGTTTCCATGTAATTGTTGGGGAGATTTTGATATGTGGTATTTCCTATCAGGAAGGGAGTGGGGTAGAAATTTAAGATGAACATGACAGCCAAAAGGTTGGCAATGGTCTCTGGTTCAGTGCGGGTGATGCCATTTAAAATAAGTCCTGCGCATTGCTGCATATTTCCCTTGAGGTTATAGACATAGCTGTAGAAACCTTTGTGGCTGTCCTTTGTCTGAAAAGCAATTTTTTCTTCAAATTTAGCCATTGCGAAGTATTGAATAACCATCTTAGCTTCCTGCTTAGATTGGTCAGGGGGCTTTTTAGTATTTTGGGCTTTGTTCCTCCTACTCTTGGCCAAGATTTTTTTCTTTTGTTGTATATCCAATTGATGTTGTGAGTCCACTGGGGTGGCTTGTTTATTGAGTTTGTCTTTTTTTTAATATGAGTGGGCACAGCTCACTCTGTACAGCCATCAGTATGGCTGTACAGGGATTTTGTAAATAGCTCGGCATATGCTGTGGTGTTTACTGGCTTTGGGACTGCTTGGAATTTAGCAAAGGTGTCACTTTTTACCTCCTTGATGTGATTTTGGCCTGTTTCACAAATGATTGTAATAGAACTTAATGAAAATTTTAGTTTTTGGAGCAATATGCAGCAATAACAATGCTTTAACACTCAAAGGCATTAATAATCCCTAAAGCCCATCCCTATGGATATGGGTTCCTACATGGAAGTGAAATCAAAATCCAAATGCATTACCAGTTAGAGTTCCAGAGATATGATAGATATATTCTAGAAGATACCTATGCATCGCAATGTTTTCAAAATTGTTAGCACTATGTTATCTAGGTTGTAGTTGTAGTTATACCTACTGTCAGGATTTTGGGGACATAAATCAGTAGTAACTATAGATGATATTGTGACTGCCTAGTGTACTGTGCTGTAAGTGCTCTTTTTTAAACCTGCTTCACTAAATACATTGTTTATAAATTTTAATTCAGAAAATGTATGTTTTACACAGTTATACTATGGAATATGAAACCTCAAATGCCTGAAACAGAAGAGATTCAGCATAAAATACCAAATTCAGAAAACTCAAAAGTAGTAATAGCATGTAGCTAATAAAAAGGAAGTGATTTCAAATGAATAAACAGTAGCGTTGTGCGCATGAATGTGCTGTGAGATAATTTGACTTTCACTCATCAGGTAGTTGCACCTAATCTTTACATAAAAAAAAAACATTTTAAATGCCATTGTCCTATTTGCCACAGAGCACAAACTCAGAATATAAATAGTCCAGTGCAGAGAGTGAGAGCATTTCATAATAGCAAACAAAAGTAATTGGATTTGTATAGGAAACAAGACTATGACACTCTTCATATGGGGTTCTCTACCTCACACACATCCTCACTATTAATATATTCTAATTTCAAGTTCTAGCAATGTTGGAGAAGGGGGAATAAGTGATATTCTAGTAAAATCAAATATTTATCTTTTTTTTCCTGATAGTACACTGCTCCAGAATTTGAATACATAAGTAGCAGAGTAGGAAGCATGAGATAGTTGTTCTGTAAAAATACTTTTGTAAAAGTTTGTAAATAATCGGAAGTAAATTTAATATAGTTATGCTTGTCAGCATAATATAATGTTTGTAGTATGCTCCTTGCTTAGAAATCTTGTTTGTTATTATTCTTAAGTATTGCTCTTGGTTTAGATATACTATATTGCCTTACACTTGTCTGAGTTATAGAAAATTACTCTGGAGTTCCTTTCATGTTTAAACAAATAGTAAATACTCTAAAAATAATAGAACATGTGACTCAGGAAAGTATAAAAAACACAAAAAAATCTCTTTATAATTTTTCAGTTAGCTTGACAGAGTAAGGACTTTCACCATGAAGTGGGCATCATCAGACTAATAAGGGTTATTGTGAATCTACACTGCGCAAACAAACATGTTGCAAGTTTTAAAAGAGAAAAGTATTGGATTGAAAAGTCACACATTTATTCATTGGGAGTAATAGGGATCATACATATCCTGGATGTACCAATCTAATACTAAGCAAGGGGAGATGAGTCCCACCTAGGTTCAAATGGACTAATGGGCCAACAGTATAGTGGCTCACAAGGGACAGTCAAATGGGGTATCATGGAGGTGGCTGAGTGGACATGATATAGTCTTCTTGTGGAGCTATGTTTTAATATTATAAAGAGAGAACCACCATGTGGTGGCATTTCTTAGATTTTAATTTTAATTATCCAGTTTTAATGCTGGTTTTATGCCTCAGCAGTGTACTTTCTTTTGCTAACTATAAGACATCCTAACATTTGTACTTCAGACAAGCATGAAGTGATCAAGAGCCTAAGCTCCAGGCAGCTCCAATAGAAATGCCTTATGTTTTCATGTCATAAAAAATATTGCAGATGCATCACCAAATATAAAATATAAAGCAACTTCATATAAATAACCATTAAAGAATTTAAAGAAATTCATATGGTAGAAACAGTACAACCAATGAATGACATACAGCTAATATTCAAATAATAAACATTGCTTCATTAAATATCTTCCTCTGATTAAGTAGTTTCTGCAAATGTGTCTTGTTATCAGTCAGATTTCCCTACACCCACATCTGTGATTTCTTCCATTATCAAGTTAAAGCATTAGAGTCTGTCTGTCCATTTTTTGTGTGTCCTATTGCTCTCCAAAATTCACCAATTCCTATACAAGAGCCAAAACAGCCATTATTTATGTATCTTTGTCTCTGTTTACCCACATGGGCCTGTTCTTGTCTGGTCATCTTGCTGTTGATCGACCAGTTCTATAAATTCTAATAAGGTAGGTCTACTTTAAGACTTCCATTTATGAGTTATGTTTTTAACAGTATTAATAAAAGCCACAAAAGTGCTTTCTCATGATGCTAATCTTTCCTCTTTGGTTTCACCAATCAAGAATAACTTCATAGGTCTATTTCTCTGTTAAATGTTGTTCCCAATACGTTTTCCAAATCCTTACTATATTAATATAATTGTTGATATTCCCAAAAATATGATTATAAATGCCTACCACTTCCTTGTTACGTGTTGGTGATGAGCAACATTATGACCTACTAAGGGGCAATGTTGTGGTGTTTGTTAAATTTGATGGATGAACCTTTTGACTGGAGGACTATCAGAAAACAAAATATTTTTTATGAAATGACTGTGTACCTCCTGCTTCAAATTATTCAGCTTCTTCTTCCCCTGTGCTCAGGTATTTGAATTCTTTATTTCTTGTGACAGAGTTTATACTGACTCTGACAGTCACTGCCTTTGGTTTAACCCCTCCTTTTATGATATTGAATAAAGGGACCCTGCTACAGCAAAACTAGGAATTAAGAGAATAAAAGTGAATAGGTCAACATTGCTGCAGCTCTAGACAAAGAAATAATAGCCATAGATATTTTAGGAAAGAAAATTTGTTCTGCTGGTTCTGTGAAGACTTTGGCAGAACATTTGTAGACCAAGTACCAAGACAATACGGTGCACTAGTCAAATATTATAACATAACTGGTGTATAGAACACTTCATCTAAGCACTTGCAATATGTGTACTAATGTACTTACTATCAGTGCACATTCAAATCTGATGTTCTTGACATTATATCTAGGAGGCTGACATAATCCAAATGACAGCCCTGTAATGAGAATCTTATCATAAACCTTGGGAATCTTCCCATAAGTTCATGAATACAGTATGTAACAGATGCAAGGGCAGATGATTAAGAATAAGAGGCTCATTTTGGCTATGTTCTTTTTGTAATTACCAGCTGCATCATTTCCCTTTGTCAGGAAATTCCCTCTTTCTCATGCTTTCTAACAAGAAGCCCTCTGTGCAGCATGCTTTCTAACAAGAAGCTCTCTGTGCAGCATGCTTTCTAACAAGCTCTGAAAACTATCTAATGTCTCCTGCCTTTAATTGTGTCTGACCATGTGAATTGTATGTCCCTGTTAGGGAACACGACGAACCATTGTACATAATTACTTTGTTTTTATACTTTGTTGTACACTTTGTTTTATACTTTTAAATGTTATCTGTGTAATTTGTCTATTTAGAGCTTTTCTCCCCGGGCCTCTGCTGAAAATGGACATATATCCAGTCGGACTATCCCAGTAAACAAATGTAAAATAAATACATAAAATAAACAAATAAGAAGCCCTCTGTGCAGAATGCTTTCTAACAAGAAGCCCTCTGTGCAGCATGCGAACAAGAGGCCCTCTGTGCAACATGCTTTCTAACAAGAAGCCCTCTGTGCAGCATGCTTTCTAACAAGAAGCCCTCTGTGCAGCATGCTTTCTAACAAGAAGCCCTCTGTGCAGCATGCTTAACAAGAAGCCCTCTGTGCAGCATGCTTTCTAACAAGAAGCCCTCTGTGCAGCATGCTTTCTAACAAGAAGCCCTCTGTGCAGCATGCTTTCTAACAAGAAGCCTTCTGTCTAGAATGCTTTCTGACAAAAAGCCCTTTGTGCAACATGCTTTCTAACAAGAAGCACTCTGTGCAGCATGCTTTCTAACAAGAAGCCCTCTGTGCAGCATGCTTTCTAACAAGAAGCCTTCTGTCTAGAATGCTTTCTGACAAAAAGCCCTTTGTGCAGCATGCTTTCTAACAAGAAGCACTCTGTGCAGCATGCTTTCTAACAAGAAGCACTCTGTGCAGCATGCTTTCTAACAAGAATCCCTCTGTGCAGCATGCTTTCTAACAAGAAGCCCTCTGTGCAGCATGCTTTCTAACAAGAAGCCATCTGTGCAGCATGCTTTCTAACAAGAAGCCCTCTGTGCAACATGCTTTCTAACAAGAAGCCCTCTGTGCAGCATGCTTTCTAACAAGAAGCCCTCTGTGCAGCATGCTTTCTAACAAGAAGCCCTCTGTGCAGCATGCTTTCTAACAAGAAGCCCTCTGTGCAGCATGCTTTCTAACAAGAAGCCTTCTGTCTAGAATGCTTTCTGACAAAAAGTCCTTTGTGCAGCATGCTTTCTAACAAGAAGCCCTCTGTGCAGCATGCTTTCTAACAAGCACTCTGTGCAGCATGCTTTTCTTTCTGAAATTGGTACACCTTGTTTGCTGTAGTATAGGTTAAATTCAAGCCTGCTTAATCTAGTTTTGTTTGTATAACTTGAGCACTAATCCAGACCATCTTTTTTTGGAGAAGTCTCCCCCTGCACCCTAGTGGCAGGAGTGTGCAATTAGAACTTGTCTAATCGAAGACTGCTGGAACAGGGCTCAGTTTTTAGCTCTTAATTAGTTAATTTGTTTAAATCAGTTTGCTCATTTGCTACTGTTATATTAAAAAAAAATACACTTTATGGATCGCTGCTTAGCTAGGGTTAAACTATTCTTGGCGCCATAAAGTGTGCTCTTCAAATTTTCACTTAGAACTAGCCAGTTTTTTTATTTTTAGCACTCAAATCTGTTTCTTTGAGCTCAGCACTTGTTCAGACCTCATTGTAAGCACTAAATAAGCTACAAATTACTACAGCACTCAACTTTCCTCACTTGTCTAGAGGAAAATAGTTTTTAGTACTTAATAAATAAGCACCTATTCAGGCATGTCTAACGGTCATCTCCCATTTTTTTCGCCTGTCTACCTGATGAATCTGGGCATCTTGGGGCAATGCAGCAATTGCCTCATGTACACAGACAACCCTCTCCTCCTACCACCCAACACTTCAACCAGTGAGAGATGCACTTATATAGCCAAACTGGAAGCAAAGCTCTCTTCACCCAAGACTGAGCTAGACAGTCAAGAGGAGAAGGTAATCTCTTGCACCACACCACACTCATCACATAGTCCCTCAAAACCTACACCACCAAAACACACACACATAGCAACACAAAACACACACCTACATTCACGGAGGCTCTCAATAAAAATCTGCTCAAGCAACAGAGACCTCCAAAGCAGAAACGCATGCAACCTCCACCCCCCAACACAACCCAAATGACACATAGCCCACAAACTCAGTGTGCCACTCAACCACAGCCCATAAGGCATAACAACATAACCAACACTCTAGTCATAGGTGACTCTATAGTCAGGCACACTGATGTTCCACTCACCAGGCTAAACAAGGAGAATGTTACTGTCAGCTGCCTGTCGGGTGCCAGGATCCGCCACATAACGCACACACTCAGGTCACTCCATAACAAGTACAAATATGACTGTCATTGTCCATGTTGGTGTGAATGACCTGAGATGTACCTCCCTGGACTACATCAAAAGAGACATGGAGGAGCTCTCCGATCTTGTAGCACAGGCAGATATGACCCTAGCCCTGAGTAGCATCCTGCCATCACCCAGAATGATACCACAGTACAAGGACAAAATGATTGACATCAACAATTGGCTAAGCTTCTGGTGTCATTCTAAAGGGATCCAGTATCTGTCTGCCTCAGATGACATGATCGACAGACCACGATGCTTTGCCAGAGATGACCTGCACCTGTCACCCTTGGGATTCCGGATACTGGCTAAAGTTCTTGCCACCCCTATAGTGCCTTTTTTTAGGCAAGGTTCAAATGACAAATTCACCACCGTAACAAGTACAAGCAAATAAAATCTGAGGGTAATGCTACTCAATGCTAGAAGTCTAAACCTCAAAATGCATTCACTCGAGGCACTTCAACATCAACATCTGTGCAGTGACAGAGACTTGGTTCAAGGCTCCAGACAGCACCCCTGCATTACCAGGCTATAATTCATACCACACCTTTCGGCCACCTAACCTGGACCGAAACACTAAAGGTGGAGGTGTGTCCATATTCATTAAGGATATCCACACCTCCAGGCTAGTTGCCCAGCATAATGCATCCGAGATTATCCAAGTGCAACTAACTCTGGGAAAGACCGCAATCCAAATTGTAACTTGCTACAGATCCCCCACCATGCCCCAGGATTCCCACTCTTCATTTCTTGATACACTGGAAAATATTAGGGTACAATCCAACACCCTAATAATGGGCGATTTCAACTACCCCACCATTAACTGGGAAAACTACTCATGTACCAACTCTTTTGCTCAACGTTTTCTGGAATTCATAAATTCCAACGCCTTGGATCACCATATCCACACCCCTACCAGGGGCAGCAATATCCTAGACCTGGTCATTACCAACATGTGTGACCGGTGTTCCACACCAGATGTCAATTCCTCGTTGGTCAGATCCGACCACAAGCTAATCAGCCTAGACATCCACATCCTTCCCCCATCCCTCATTAGGGAAACCACCGTAAAAAATTTCTCCAAAGCCAATGTCACGCTTCTTAAGACAGAAGTGGCAAACTTCACAACACTCATGCAGATGGATAATAGAGGTACAACTGATGAATCCTACACAAATGCACTTTATAAGCATTTACATGAGTGCATGTATTGTGCTATCCCTGACAGAACCTAGATGCTATCCTCCAAAAAAAGGAAGACTATCTGGTGGTCTCCTGCCATAAACAAACTCTACAACAAAAGAAAGAAACTGTTGCAAAAAAGAGTAAAATCCCATGACTGGAAGAATTCCCTGGTCAGCCTCAGTAAGAAGTTGAGATCCCTCATAAAATCCTCCAAAGCTAGTTATGAAAACAAAATTGCCACTGATTCTAAAGACGACCACAAAGCATTCTATAGCTATGTCAAGAATCTCAATGGCAACACTCAGATCTGCTCTGAGTTACAGCACAATGGTACTAAATATACAGAACCACTGATATTGCCAACATCCTGGCAGATAGGTTCAGTGCTAACTTTACCCCCCCCCCCAAAGGGCCCATCTCTATCCCAGAAGAATGCAAAGTTCCTGTAATCATGGCTGCACAGGTAAAAATCACACTATCCAAAGTCAAGAACACAGCATCCATGGGACCTGACAACATCCCAGACTGCATTCTGCATGAACTACAGAATGAACTGGCACCTCACCTAAGCACCATGTTCAGTCATAGTCTCACTGCAGGCTTTGTGCCCACTGAATGGAGCACAGCGATGGCTTTCCCACTCCACAAAGGAGGAGCCACCACGGACCCCGGGAACTACTGCTCCATTAGCCTAACGAGCCTGGTCTGCAAGGCTATGGAACGTATCATCATGGAACTTATAAACAAAGACTCTGGTAATCTCCAAACTCTGGACCCCACCCAGTTTGGGTTTGTAAAAGGCAGATCATGCCTCCTAAACCTGATTGACTTCTTTGAAGCAGTCACCAAAGCTGTAGACGAGGGTAAGGTGGTTCACACAGCCTATCTAGATCTCGCCAAGGCTTTTGACACCATCCCCCACTCTAGAATTATAGATAAACTCCCTAAACTAGGTATAAATCCCTATGTCACAAGATGGGTTGCCAACTGGCTCACTGACAGAACCCACACTGTGAAAGTAGCAGATTCCAAATCCGACTTCAGACCAGTGACAAGTGGAGTACCAAAGGGTTCAGTCCTGGGTCCTCCTCTGTTTGGTATCTACTTTTCTGAAGTACAGGCTAACAGAGAAGGTCTTTGGCTAATGAAGTTCGCAGATGACTGCAAACTAGGAGCCATAACTGAAACTCCTAACGATGTGGACATCCTGCAAAAGGGCCTCACTGAGACAGATGCCTGGTGTTAAAGCCATGGCCTTAAGCTCAATGCCAAAAAGTGAATTGTCATCCCCTTTGGTAAAAACTCTTTGCCCATGAGCTACCACATAGGTGGTAGTCTACTTATCACTGAAAGTGTGATAAGAAACCTTGGGATACAGGTGGATAGTAGTATCTCCTTTGATATTCATATTGCCAAAGTAGTCAGGAAATCCTTCTACGTGGCACACCTCATCACAAAAGGTATATCATCCAGGAAAAAAAAGGTAATTGTTCCCCTCTACTTGTCACTCATTAAATCCATTATAGAGTACAATGCCCCTTTTGGTATGTACCTCACAAGACATCTACAACAACTGGAAAGGCCACAGAAATACCTTACAAAAAGGATTACTAGCCTCAAACAGATGCCCTACGCAGACGGTCTCAAAAAACTCCAGCTTAACTCCATCGCATATCACCTACTCAGAGGCGATCTCTGCCTAACATACAAAGCTATGTCAAACCCAGAGCTGCTGGACATGTTCCACTTAAAGAAATCCCAATCCCTCCAAGCTACACACTCTAGGGACCTAAACCTTGTCAGCACAATAAACAGAACATGCTGGAGGGATAGATTCCTGTCCCAGAGACTTCCCATACTCTGAAACAAACTACCTATCTATATCAAACAAAGCTCCTCATTAGCACTCTTCAAGAAAAATCTTGATGATTGGATGGGAAATAGAAATTTCACCCCGGGGATCACCTCTGTGACTCTGCTCGACAGGGGCACAGGTACAGGGTACCTTTTTGTCTAGGCTTGTATAGGCCCTAGGGCCGATAGCCTAGTACCTACCTATGAACCTATGAACAAGAAGCCCTCTGTGCAGCATGCTAACAAGAAGCCCTCTGTGCAGCGTGCTTTCTAACAAGAAGCCTTCTGTATAGCATGCTTTATTTTTGTAGCAGGCAGTATGGGAAGGAATTATTCTGCAACAAGGAAAGGGGAAGTGTTCTCAGGAACAGAAATTTTACATTTTTAAAACCACCTCCTCTGATAGTGGTAACACAAATATATGATCTCTTAGGTGCACCTGGTCATTCAAATCAGGGGTCCCTCTTCTCTCCCCTTGTCCTTTAAGGATACTGAAGGTGGTCGGGGAGAACAACTGAATTTTTCAGGAAATGGAAATACATTTCACCAGATCTGTGGCTGGAGGAGGTACTATGAGACATGGTTACAAAATAGACTTTGGAGTAACATCTCTCCAACAACCTGTTCAGTTCCCTTTTCTCTAGAACTGAGCCTCTGCTGAGAGAGGGAGATGGTAGGCAATAGAAGTATAAAGGAGGGCCTTTCACCCTTCACAAGAACAGATTACACCAGATTCTTTCCTGCTCTACAAAAGGCATATCTTCCAATCTCAGCAAGCATGCCAAGAAGTAGAGATTTGGGATGATAACACTGCAGTCATTTATTACAACATATGTACAGGCATTGTACATTTGGAGGTAGATGCAAATGCTACATTCTTACTTTTATGTGCTGCATGCAGATTTATTTAAGCCTGAGTAGTTACATTAGTCATAGGTGTTGGCATTGCTTATGCTCAGAACAACTACAGTAATATGAGAAACTGCAGAGACTGGAGGAAGTCCTCAGAAGATTATCTGGGCTGGGAAAAAATATGGTGCTCCATTTGTCATGGCTAATTACAGCTGTTATTTTTGGAGTACATAAGGTTATACAACATGAGAACATGAGTTTGAAACATTACTAAATATGAAAAATTCATTATAGGAATAATGACAGACAATATGGCAGCCTTTTGCTTAGGACGTGAATGTAGAGAAAGAAATGTGCAATGATGGGAATCGAGAGGAGTGACAGCCTCCATAGCAATATTTTGAACATTCTAGAAACAAATGAGTCGATTAAATATCAAAGTAGTAACAATGAGAATATAGGAGTTAAAATGTGGATGATGCCACTTATCAGGACTGTTGTCAAGATATAAAAAAAATACAAGTAGTCCATGTTAATAATGTCAAGCTTTTACAAGATCAGCAGGTCGCCTCTATATCTACTAAGTAACAGGTGACTGAAGTGTGAAACGGAATGGAAAACTAAGGAGCCTGGCAGAAACAGTAGATCAAAAATTTAATGTAGTAGAGGATAATACCTGCAGAAACTTTTAAAACTTGATTGAAGTTCTGGAATAAGAACAAGGTTTGGAATAGAAACGATAAAACTAAGATGGTGCAGTATACTGGGTACATAAATCATAAGTTTGGATTGAAAAGTAAGTCATTCACCACTGACTATATCAGAGAGGGTATAGGTTCATAGGTGTTTACTAGGCTAATGACCACAAGGTCCTTTTTAAACCTAGCCATGCATCTCAAATCTCTGACAAGTTCTGGTACACTTGATAAGTGTAAGCAGGGGCTGCGGAGATGAAGCATTTACAAGCAGGGGCCTGGGAGATTAACCAGTTACAGGTTGCCTGTGTACATTAGAGACATAGGTACCAAACCAGAGATGAATTTCCTGCTCCCATTAAACTGTCCAAGTTACATTTGAATTGGATTAGGGAGGAACTCTGCCTCACATGAATAGGGAGCTTGTTCCAGAGAAGGGTTAGTCTCTGGAATACATACCTATCTCTCCAGCAGGTCCTATTTATATCACAGGCAAGGTTTAAGTCTTTAGAATGCATAATTTTGCTGCTGTTTGTTTTGCAGATATGCATGAGGTCCATCAGAGTGGGGTCTGACAATGCCCTGTATGCTAGGCATAGATGTCTCCTCAACAGCCTCTAGGAGACAGAATACAGGGATAGGGCCTTGACATTGCTTGCATAGGACATGTTACTTACGCCCTGTATTCATTTAGTGAGGAACCTCTGTGGAGGTTCCAGTTGTTGAATATGCCTGGTTAGGTACATACCAAAGGGGGCATTGTACTCAATGATAGGTCTGATGAATACCAAATTCAGTGGAACAATGACTTCCTTGGACCTAGATGCCATACCTTTTTTATAAGTTACGCAACATAGAATTATTTCCTCACCACTGTAGTCACATGATGGTCAAAGGCTAGATTACTATCTGTGTGTGTCCCTAAGTCCTTGACTACTGGGTGAACTCTAAGGAGTATTTTGTCAATATGATAGTTACCAGAAGTGGATGACTTCATGAAGGATACTATTATGCATTTCTTGGCATTTAGTTTTAGTCCATGGCTCTGACACCAGTTGTTTGTCTGTGTCAGCTCTTTCTGGAGAATATTTGTGTCAGTGTGGGGTTCAATGACAACTTCTAATTTGCAATCATCTGCAAATTTAGTTAGCCAGAGGCCATTTGCATTGGCCTTGACTTCAGAGAAGTAAATGCCAAAAAAGAGCCACCCAGGACCAGTCCCTGAGGGACTCCACTTGTGACTGGCCTCTTTGTAGAGGTGGACTCCCCGATTCTAACTTCATGGGTCCTGTCTGTGAGCCAGTTGGCTATCCACTCGGTGACATAAGGGTTTGTACCTAACCTCTTGCGTTTGACAACAATGCCCGAGTGGGGTATTGTGCCAAATGCCTTGGCCAGGTCAAGGTAGGCAGTGTGAACCATTTTGCCCTCATCCATTGCTTTGGTAACCTTCTCAAAGAAATCCACCAGGTTGAGTAGGCATGACTTGCCCTTGACAAAACCAAACTGGGTTCAGTCCACTGTCTGCAGGTGTACTATATCATTATTGATCATTTCCATGGCTTTGCATATTAGGCTAGTGAGACTTATGGGTCTATAGTTTCCAGGGTCTGTAGATGACTCACCTTTGTGCAGAGGGATGACTGTTGCTGTTCTGCATTCATGAGGCATGAAACCTGTTTGGAGGCTACAGTTAAATAGCAATTCCAGAGGGCTTGATAGGTCATGTTTCATGCTATTTGGAAGGCAACCTGGGGTATTGTCTGGGCCCATTGTTGCAGTGTTTTTGGTCTTAGAGAGGGCATTAAGGACCTGTTCCTTAGTGATAGTAGGAGAGTTATATCTGATGATGTTTCTTGAGGGAAGGTTGAGGGGGAGAGAGGAGTAAAGTTGGAGCTGGATTTATCAGCCAGGAGGTTTGCTATATCTTCTGGCTCAGTATAGGTGGCTCCATTTACAATGAGTTCTGCACACAATTGTATATTGCCTTTGAGGTTGTGGACATGGCTTAAGAATGCCTTGCGGCTTTCCTTAGCCTGGGAAGCCAAATTTTCCTCAAATTTGACTTTGGTAGACTTTATTTGAACCTATGAACCTATACACTCTCTGATATATTCAGTGGTGAATGACTTGCATCTTCAATCCAAACTTATGATTTATGTAGCCAGTACACTGCACCATCTTAGATTTATCATTTGTATATGAAAAACTGAGAGTTATTGTTGTACAATTTATGGTAACATACAAAAAAGAACAAGTGTTGTGACATGTCTGACAGCCAAGGGAAAAAACATCATTGCGTAGGATCAAACAGTGCATGTGGATCGTGACCTTGATTATTCAGGTGAAACTTTTCACCAAATACTGCAGTTTGTGGATGCCTCTAGAAAATATCAATGAGATAGACTGAAAGATCAGCTGACTTCCTGCAATGTTAAAAGTGTTTCCTACATATAGAATGCTGAGTTTTTTCAATGCAGAGGAAGCAATAACGTCCTAAAAGGAGCTGCCAAGGTATTCATTTTCTGAAGTGATGGAGACATTTTAAAGGACTTGAAAATTCAGGTGTTTCTGTGAGTACAGTAGAAGTGGAAGAGAAATAGAGGCAGCACTGAAAGTCAGATAAAGGGGTAAAGCACTGGGGAAATATGGTATGACAGGATGGTCAGATTTATAGCACTGCTTGTTTGCTAAGCTCTAAATATAGAAATACTTGTCAAAACTTAATTGATATGTTTCAGAGGATCAGTCATTATGGAAATGTGATCTATATGAGGTCAAATGTAACTTAAGATGTTCTTTATATTGATCCCTGCTGCAGTAGCCTTAGCAATATAGGTTATATCCTGCATAGGAATATAGGATATAACAGCCTGATGGAAACGAAAGATTCAAAACAAATTCCACACACCCAAACCATTTGTCAGCTTGAACTGAGTTGACTAAAAACTCAGGTTTTGGTGCCAAGCCATTCAGAGCTTCCCTGCTACCAAGAAGAGCACTCTTCTGTAGGCTTTCGGGGATTGATGGTAGCTAACACTGTTCCATTGCTAGGCCAATAAGTTCCCTTTGGGTGAAAAATGTCTACATTATTTGTTTAAAAGATAAATTTTATAAAAAGCAAGAACTTTTTAGCTAGGAAAAAGTATTTCCTTGACTGTTTTGTGACTTTTATGTAGTTTTAAATGGGAGTGCACTTTTTTACTTTTGTGGTAAAAATGTGTTAAAAGTTTTTTAAAACTGCTTTTTTCTTTGAAGAAACTGTTTATTTTACTTTTTGGTGCTGAGGAAAGTATTTAAAGTGCTTTTTGCTGTGTTTGTTTCTGAAAAAAGTTACTTTTTGCTAATTTACTGTTTTACTGACTATTGCTGCTAAGCCTCCCTGGGAAACAAGCACCACCTTTGGCTTGACAATGGAACATAGTACTAATCTCTTGGTCAGATCTTCTTCCAGCCATTAAAAGGAAAAGATTGTTAAGGTGGTTGACAATGCTGCAATCAAAACTGGTTCCTCAGACCACTTATCTTTTTCTTCAGATCCTTCTAGTGTAGTTCATATAGCCACATATACCACAGGTTAGCCATGTCATCTGTGGTTGTCTGTGTTCCTTTAGCAGGCAAGGGAGAGCCACTCTTGTTGGTTATGGGAGAAGAAGGAGAGAATATGCTGCTGTTTAGCCAGAATGTTGTGTCCATCACTGGGGAACCTTTGCTGGTAATAGCGGGTCTGTTTTTACATATCTTTCTGTCAAAAAAGACAGAAAACATTTATCTTCTCTTGTGTTAGTTGCCCTGGGCAGGAGTAATTTATTGGACTTGGCACAGAGTCTTGTGTAGGCCCTTGACCCTTCTTGTAAAGTAGTTTCTAGTAAAAGAAAAAGGGATTCTTCTTTCCCAAAATAGATTCAGAAATTGGAATCTTTGAAGACTGTGAAGGGACACATAGTTCTTTTTTACTCCTCATGTTTCTGATTCAAATTCCGTGGAGAACATGGCATCTGATTCAACCAGTGACGGATTATGTTTCTCTAAGAATATTTCCTGGATGAACCAATGTCTTCAGTGGGAGAATACTGAGGTTTCTCAGTCCCTAAGAAATACTTTGGTTTGTTGCAAATTAAATTTCCAGAACCTTCACCCATCCCCTCACTACTGTCAGTACTGTAGGATGTTTTTGTCAAAGCCTGTGGTTTCTCTGGCAGTTAGCCTGCTGCCCAAAAGACAGCACATAGATTATATAATGTTCCTCGTTTTTTTTCAAGTTTTTATACACTAATTCCACACCTGACCCAGCAATTATCACCTTAGTAAATCCAGCTGCTACAAAACATTTTATTAATTCTAATCCTTCTACTTCTGATAGGAATATAAACATTTTGGTAAGTTTGGTGGTGTGTGTGTGTGGGGGGGGGGTGTATGCTTCCTAATGCTTCTGGAACTTTGATTTTTAGAATTCTAAATTGTCAGGCTCATGTATTGAAGTTTATCCTGACTGTGAAAGTGTGAGGAATATTTTGGCATCAGTTTCCCCCTGTGAGGAAAATACGCAATGTGTAGTTTAGTTTCTTTGGTTTCCCAAGTTGCTACTCATTGGTTGAAATGTATTTATGGGACTGTAGATACTTCTTCCAGGGCTGCTGCAACTGGTACTGTTTTAAGGAGATTTGCCTGACTGCATTATCAAAACCTCCCAGAAGATGTCAAAAATGAAATCTTGAATTCTCTATTGGATAGAGATTTAGTTTTTGGACCCTCTTCTGCAGAGGTTATGAAAAAGTGTAATGAATGAGGTAAGCTGATTCAGGGAATCTCTCAGACTTTTCAGCCCTCCTCTAAATTCCCGCAGGGATTCTCTGCTCCCTCATCTAATTTTGGCAAGAAACAAAATAAACAGTCTCAGCAGAATGATGGTAAGCAGATGTTTAAAAAACAATGGCAGGGAGTTTCAAAATGGAAAGCAGTAACTCTCAGAACAAAGGAAAGTCAGGTAAGTCAGAATGACTATATGAGGGGCCTTGACCCCCCCCCCCCAACACTGCCTCCACCTTGGCAGTTGCTTATCTCCTCCAGAAAGTCTGAATCTCCACTTTTTTCTTTGACAACAGATTGTTTCAGACAAATGGAATCTGAATGTAATCGATTTAGTGTATAGATAGCAGTGAGAGGAAATTTCTCCTTTTCAGGGACTTCCTCTTCATCAGCTAGACCAAACTCTTCTCTTCTCTTCTCTACTGTCTTACATCATATGCTCTCAGGGGTTAATAAAAGCTATTCCTCCTACTCAATTAAAGGAAAGATTTTACTCAAGAATATTTTCAGTACCAAAGAAAGAAAACTCTTTGAGACCAGTTCTGAAGCTTTCTTTTCTAAATCAGTTTATGACAGTTCCAAAGTTCAAAATGCTTTCAATTCACAACTTGCTACCCCTTTTTCCTTATTTGAGCTTTCTAGTAACCTTAAATTTAAAAGATGCATATACTCATATTCCTCTTCATCTGGATTTCATGTAATTCTTAAGGTTTTTGTGCCTGGTTCACATTAGCAGTTATCTGCCTTACACTTTGGGGTTTCCACTGCTCCAAGAGTGTTCAGAAAGTGTCTAGTTCCTGTCATAACCTATTGCAGACTACAGGCTATCCATTTTTTCCATATGTTGATGGTTTGCTTATCTTTGCAGAGTCTTTTTTCAAAGTGTTAAGAATCTCTCTCCTGGGTAAGAGATCTCTTACACAGGATGTGATTCCAAGAGAACATTCAAAAGTCTTTTCTGATGTGATCTTACAGGATTGTGTTTCTGATGTGCCTCCTAGATACCTCAGTTCATACAGCTTTTCAGTCACAGGAAAAAAAAGATGTATATGTAGATCTATTCCAGAGATGTTCCACGCAGAATTCTGTCTCATCCAGAGAATATCTCAGGATTCTGGGTCTCATGGATTCCATGATTCTGATGATACCTTTTCCAAAACTCCACATGAGAAAGAAACAATGCTATCCAAAATATATGTGGTCCCAATATCAACACCAATTGTTGGTTCAAATTCTATTTCTGGGATTTGGCAAAAGGGAAATCAGTGGGTGAAGCCATCAAATTTCTCATAATCCAGGTCTTTCTTTTCTTCCTCATGCTTCAAAGCAGTCAGTCACAGCAGACACCTCAGACTTTGCTTAGGGAGTAGTATCAGTGGATGTAAAAGCACAGTGTTTTGGGGACAAGAATGACAAACTGGAATACATTGACTTAAAAGACATGGTAGGTCTTATAAATGCTCTCAACTCTCTAAATCATTTGTTGTCCCCAGGACTTCTTCAAGTGTTTCAGATAATGCCACAGTGATGTGGTAAATAAACAAACAAGGGGGAGTAAGATTTGCCACTTATGTGGATTAGCCATCTTAGCATGGGATATAGCTTTTATAGCAGAATATCACTGTGGAGGCATTTTTCATTCTATCAGAGGAGAATTATGTGGCAGACAAGTTGAGCAGGACCAGGGCAGACCCTCATGAATGAAAACTGCATCCAGGGCCTTCTGAGATTGAATCCATCTGTGGGGAATTCCTCAGATAGTCATTTTTGTCTTCTCCCTAAATAATAAACTGGCAAGATTCTGTTCCAAGACTTCATGTAAGAATGTCTGGAAAACAGATGTCTTTTCTTTTCCTTTGATAGGAATGTTCCTACATGTTTTTCCTCTTTTTCCACTGATATCCAGGGTTCTTCTTCAGAAAGACTCCTCAAAGATCATTGTGGTGACACCCTTCTGACCCAGGCAACACTGGTTCTCCCTTCCTTTGAAACTGGCCAGGGGCAGTTAACACAAGTTTCCTCACAGACTAGACTAACACACAAGATCAGGGGTGTTTGAACATCCTGAACCCAAACAACTACAACTGAATGCCTGGATGAAAAGGTCCTAATACCTTATAGGTATCTGCTTTCTGAGGCTGTGCAGCATGTGTTAACAGAGGCAAGAAAGCCTGCTACTGGAAAATCATATATAAGCAAATGGAAAAGGTTTTCTAGTTGGTGCCAACAAAAGAACCAGAACCATTCAGGGCTAGTGTTTCTCTGACTTTACACTATTTGTGAGAGTTATTATCCAATGACATGTCTTAATCCTGTATCAAGGTTCATTTGTTGACCATTTCAGCAAGTCTATCCATGGATCCACCTCCTTCAATGCAGTCTCATTTGAAAATGTTTTTGAAAGGGATTCTACGTAAGAAGCCTCCCACAAAGCTGATGGCTTTTTCTTGGTATCTTATAATTTTATGTTACAGAAACTAACACTTGCTCCATTTGAACCAGCTCATCTAGCTGACTTGAGGTTCTTAACATGGAAAGCAGTTTTGCTGATTGCTCTGGCCTCTGCAAGAAGAGTATCTGAGTTGCAAGCTCTTGTGGTAGGTCACCCTTATCTCATCTTCCACAGAGATAGGATTTCTTTGAGAACTGGTCCTTCTTTTATGCCTAAAGTGAGATCCAAGTTAACCTTAAGCCAGTCTATCTTCCCATTTTCTTTCCAGACCCCCAAAATGATGGAGAAAGTACACTTCATACCTTGGATGTCAACAGGCATCTTAGTTACTAGCTTGACAAAAAATATATTTCATAATTTCAGATCAGTTGCTCATTTCTTGTAAGGTAAGGAGAACTGAAAACCTGTGTCTGCGTAGACTATTTCTAAATGGTTGTCTCATGCCTATTACCTTTTGCTATTCCAACCACAACAAAATTATGCCAGACAGGGTCAAGGTTCACTGTACCAGATGCTTGGCTTCATCAATGGCTTTTTGGAAAGAGTTGGACTATAAAAGTATTCTAAAAGCAGCAACTTCACCTTCTGTGCAAACTTTTGCAAAGCACTACAAAGTAGATTCCATCTCCAGGCCTAGGGAAGGCTTTTAAGCTATGGTAATATACCGATATAGCTAAGGGTACTGTAGCCATGATCAGTATGAGGAACATAGTGCAGTTGTGTAAGTATGTATAAATAATCACTGCTGCAGTAGCTGCCACATCCCTCCACTCTATCCCCACTTGTTTTTGTGCCTTTTTTATGCTGAGGTGTGGACATGTATTTTTTTTCTTTTCCTAGCAACGTCTTCTCAGGACTTGGCCTCCCTCTCCCAGTTGACATGAAAGCTCTGAAGGGATTGACACTCAAACATGACCTGTTAATCAGCTCAACTCAGTTCAACTCTAAGTTGTCCTGAAGCTTTGGAAGTTAGGTAGCTGTTATATCCTATACAAGATATAATGGATATGGCTAAGGCTACTGCAGCACTGATCAATATGTAGATCACAATACAGTTGTGTAATGAAACTTAACCATAGGTTCATAGGTTCATAAGTATGTACTAGGCTATCTGCCCAAGGGTATTTATAAGCCTAGCCAGAGTGTGTTGGCTTTTGCCACCCCATTGATTAATTAACTGAACCTCTGTCAAGCAGAGCCAATGAAGTGATCCCATGGGTGTATTTTCTGTTACCCATCCACTCGTCAAGGTTTCTCTTGAAGAGTGTTAGTGAAGGGCTCTGCCTAATGTAGATAAGAAATTTGTTCCAAAGCATGGGGAGTCTCTGTGACAGGAATCTATCCCTCCAACATGTTCCATTTATTGTTGTGGCGAGGTTTAGCTCACTAGAGCGCGTGGCTCACAGTGACTTGGATTTCTTTAGGTGGAGCATGTCCATCAATTCTGAGTTGGACATGGCTTTGTAAGTCAGGCAGAGGTCACCTCTGAGTAAGTGATATGCCACTGAGTACAGACGGAGTTTTTTCAGTCAGTCTGCATAGGACATATGCTTGAGGCCAGTAATCCTCTTGGTGAGGTACTTTTGGGGTCTTTCCAGCTGTTGGAAGTGTTTTGTGAGGTACATCCCAAATGGGCATTGTACTCTATGATGGGTCTGATGAGTGACGAGTAGAGGGGCACTATAATCTCTTTATTTCTAGATGCGAACCCTTTAGTAATTAGATGGGCCACATAGAAGGATTTCCTAACTACTTTGGCAATATGATTGTCAAAGGAGAGATTACTATCTACCTGGGTCCCCAGATCTCTTATTACCTCTTCTGTATTAAGGGGGCTGCCACCTATAGGGTAATTCATGAGAGTTTTGTTTTTCCTAAATGGGATGACTATGCATTTTTTGGCATTTAGCTTGAGGCCATGACTTTCACACCAGGTGTCCGTCTCAGTAAGGCCTTTTTGGAGGATGTCTGTGTCAGCCGGAGAGTCAATTATGGCTGCCAGTTTGCAGTCATCGGTGAACTTGGTTAGTCATAGTCTTCCTGTGTTTGCCTGTACTTCTGAGAAGTATATGCCAAATAGTAGGGGTCCCAGGACCGAGCCTTGCGGGACACTACTTATGACTGGTTCAGAGTCAGACCTGGTGCCTGCTATTCACATCTTGTGATGTAGGGGTATACGTTCAGGCTGATGAGTTTTTCTATAATACATGAGTGAGGAATGGTGTCGAACACCTTGGTGAGGTCAAAGTAGGCTGTATGAACCACCTTTCCCTCGTCTATGGCCTTGGTGACTGTCATAAAGAAGTCAACCATGTTTAGTAGGCATGATCTGCCCTTAACAAAGCTGAACTGGGTTGGGTCAAGTGTTTGGAGGTTCCCAATGTCTTTGTTAATGAGTTCCATGATGATGCGCTCCATAGCCTTGCAGACCAGGCTAGTCAGGCTTATGGAGTGGTAGTTACCAGGGTCAGTTGTGGCCCCTCCTTTGTGGAGCGGAATAACCATTGCTGTGCACCATTCTATGGGCACGTAGCCTGTGGAGAGGCTGAGGTTGAACAGCGTGTTTAGGTGGGGGGTTAGTTCATTCTGTAGTTTGTGCAAGATGCATCCTGGGACACCATCTGGCCCCATTGATGCGGTGTTTTTGGCTTTTGACAGGGCTGTTTTCACCTGTGTGTCTGTGATTTCTGGGACACTACACTTTTCCGGTATTGTTGTGGGCCCTTTTGGAGGTGAGAGGGGGTGAAGTTTGCACTGAATCTATCTGCCAGGATGTTGGCAATATCAGGAGGTTCAGTATATTTTGTGCTATTTTGCACTAGCTTAGAGCATATCTGTGAGTTGCCACTTAGATTCTTGACATAGCTAAAGAAGGCTTTGTGGTTATCTTTCAAATCCTTGGCTATTTTTCTTTCAAGGTCAGCCTTGGATGATTTTATGAGGGACCTTAGTTTCTTACTGATACTGATCAGGGATGTCTTTCCTTCTTGGGATTTGCTTTTTTCTGAACTAGTTACCTCCTTTTATTGTATAACCTGTTTATGGCAGGGGTCCACCAGACTGGTTTCCTTCTCTTAGGAGAGTGAGTCTTGGTTTTGCTAGGGATGGCATGTTCCATGCATCCTTGTAGGTGCTCATAGAGTGCATTTGTAAAGGATTCTGCATCTTGGGTAGCGTTATCCTTAACGTGGGGGCTGTAAAACTTACCACCTCTGTCTTAAGTAAGGTGACGTTTGCTTTAGAAAAGTTTTTCACTGTGGTTTCCTTGGTTGGGGGTGGTAGTGGGGTGTGGACATCCAGAGTGATTCGTTTATGGTCTGATCTAACCAGTGACAGGTTGACCTCCGGTGCGAAACACCTTTTGCCCATGTTGGTGATGACCAGGTCCAATATGCTTTCACCTCTGGTAGGGGAGTTTACCAGCTGATCCAGGGTGTTTGAGTTGATAAATTCCAGGAAGAGCTGAGCCTGGGAGTTTATATTCAAGTAGTTTTCTCAGTTAATGGTAGGGTAATTGAAATTGCCCAATATCAGGGTGTTCGGTAGGACCTTCATGTTTTCCATTGTCTCCAGAAAGGCAGAGTGTTTGTCCTGGGTCACGGAGGGTGATCTGTAACAGGCCACAATTTGCACTGCAGATTTGCCCGATGTTAGTTGCACATGGATGACCTCAGAAGTATCATGCTGTGCCACTAACCTGGAGGTGTAGGTATCCTTGATGAATATGGATACACATCCTCCTTTTGTGTTTCGGTCCATGTTCTGTGGCCAAAATGTGTGGTATGAGTTGTAGCTCGGTAGTGCTGGAGTGCTCTCTTGAGTCTTGAACCAGGTTTCAGTTACTGCACAGATGTCGACGTTCTCCATACTGAGAAGCGCTTTGAGTGCATGCATTTTGAGATTTAAACTCCTGGTGTTGAGTAGCATAACCCTAATTTTTTTATTTGTGCTGTTTATGGAGGTGGGTTTGACTTTTGAGCCTTGCCTAAAAAGGCACTATGGGGGCAGCAAGAGCCTTGGCCAGTATTCGAAAGCCTAGGGGTGACAGGTGCAAGCCGTCTCTTGCGAAGCCACGCAGCTTGTCAAGCATGTCATCCCAGGCTGACAGACACTGGATCCCCTTTGAATGACACCACAAGCTTAGCCAATTGTTGAAATTGATCATTTTTTCTTTATACTGAGGTATCATTCTTGGTGAGGGCAGGATGCTACTCAGGGTCAGGGTCATACCCACCTGGACTACATGATCAGAGAGCTCTTCCATGTCTCTTTTCATGTAGTCCAGGGAGGTACATCTCAGGTCATTCACATCAACAAGAACAATGACAGTCATATTTGTACTTGTTCTGGAGTGACCTGAGTGCTTATGTTATGTGGTGGATTCTGGCTCCCGACAGACAGCTAACAGTAACCTTCTCCTTGTCCAGCCTAGTGAGTGGGACATCAGTGTGCCTGAGTCACCTATTACTAGTGTGTTAAGTATGTTATTTTGTCTTAAGGGCTGTGATTGTGCGGCATGTTGATTTTGTGTTTTATGTGTTGTCTGGTTTGTGATGGGAGGTGCAGGTTTTTTGGGTGTCTGCTTTGGAGCTCTCGAATGCTTTTGCAGGTTTTTATTTAGAACTTCCAAGTATGATTTAGTGTATTTATGTGTATTTTTTGTCAGTGCTGGTTTAGTAGGTCTATGTGAGGCTGGAGGTGTAGAGCAAGTGTTAATCTTCTCCTAATGACTGTCTGTTCCAGTCTTGGTTGGAGAGACCTTAGCCTCCAGTTTGGCTGTATAATTGCATCTCTCACATATGTTAGTGTTTTGTGGTAGGAGGAGAGGGTTGTCTGTGTACATGAGGCAGTTGTAACATTGCTTCAGGATACCCAGATTCACCAGCTGGACTGGAGAGTACAACTGAAGTTGCCCTTTGGTCATGCCTGAATAGTAGGATGAGCTGCTTAGTCGCTTGGTTGGTGAGGGGTGGATAAAGAGCCTTGCCCTGCTGGGCAATCAAGTGTTGGGGTATATTAGTGCTTGCTATTAGGTCTGAGCAAGTGCTGGACTGTAGGATGCTTTTTGAGTGCTTAGGTTGAGAGACTAGTTTCAAGGGAAAAACTGAAGAGGAGACTTAGTGGAGCCTGGAATAATTTAACCGTAGCTAACCAGTGCTGCCCGGCAAGCAAAACCATGCAAACACGGTTTTAAACTACTAACTTCTGGGCTGGAACCACTCCTCCAGAGACAGATGGCTGCTCAAAGTTCCCCTCTCTCACAGGTGAACAGAGAAACTTCCCTCTATTCAAGTAAGGTATGGGCAACTCAGAAACTTGTAACACAGCCCTGAATTCAGCACTAGCCTGAAAACTGTACTATACTAGCTTAGAAGGGTGGGAAACAAGGAATGTTTTTGTTTTTTTGTTTTGTTTTGTTTTTTTTTTTTTTTTGAAAAGATAAGGTAAAAACAATAAAAATACACAAAACAGCTTTAAACTACTACAAGTGATCAGAAAAGGCTATTGTACTGTAGTGTGTAGCCTACAGCAGTTAAACAAATTACTTTAACAAAAAACAACTTTTTAAAAGTGCAGGCAGTCAAATAAGTACAATATGTGAAACAAACAAGCTTTTAATTCACAATAAACGCTGGAAAATCAGCGTTTAGGCGAAAAACAGTTAAGTACAGCAAGGAAATACAGAAAACTGATACTTAATCACTCCAAAGACTGACTCTTAAGCTAGAAGGCTTGTATCAGTTTAAGGCTTTCTAGTGCTTTCCAGTAGGTTAGTTACAGGAGCGATGGGAAAACAAGCGCAGATGTGGTCTTTTAAACCAGAAAGTTGAAAGAGATGGACAGCTTCCCAAATGATCAATAAACTACAATCCCTGGGCCAAGAACCACTCCTCTTGTGGTAGACAGGCTACCTAGTACTTACCACTCCCACTGATAAGCTAGAAGGCTCCACTCCAACACAAATGCTTGGGGGGCCAAGCCAACCATAACAGTATATGTTTGAATAATCATTGTTGCATTAGCTGCTCCCTTTCTCCATCTCCCTTGTTTTTGCGTCTTTTTATGCCAGGATATGGACATGTACATTTTATTTTCCTAACTATGTCCTCTCAGGGTTTGAGCCTTACTCTGTTGGTATGAAAGCGCTGAAGGGCATGACACCTACACCTAACTTTTAGTCAGCTCATCTCAAGCTGACTATATGTTTGGGTGCACGAAAGGTACCCTAAAGCTTTGGAAGTTGGCTGGACATCATGTTGGTGGCAGTACATAACCAGTATAGCTACGGCTACTGCAAAGCAATAGTGATCATCAAACATCTACAGTTATGGCAAGTTTATTTGCAAACTGTACTAAATAACTACGGAAGCAAAAAATGATAAGCTGTATCCTGCTAGCAATAAAATGTAATTAATTTGGGGCCACATTCACCTTATTTTTCCAACTTTCAAGAGTTTTTTAAATATACATTTTTATTAGGCTGTCAACAAAATTATGGTTTAATTTCTTTTGTATGTTTTTTGGGGTTTTAACATTCAAGTATTTTAATAGGTGAAGTATCTTTTGGAATTTGATTAATACTGGGGCATTTTAGAAACCAAACAGGTTCAGTAAATATTTTCTTCAATCTGACAACATGTTGGGCTGATACAAGATACACAAGATGGTGGTAGCAATAGGAAGCAGCACAATAGTTTATAAAATGTGTGATCCAATATGTGTAACATTTTATCTTTATGTTCATTTTTCTAGAGAAAGTATAGCCCATGTAGTAGGGTGGATTCATTTTATAGTTTTAATAATTACACTATTTACTAAAAAATCTAAAATATCATAATAGGAACTGTCTCTACACAGTATAGGCTACAAACCCTTGGGAATCAGTCCCCATACATATCAGGAAAATGTAATCACACCTACAGTTTAAAACCTCAGTAAAAACATACCTATCAACTAAATGGTCATGTCACTGTATCAAACTCCATCTTTAAGACTCCTTCTTCTCCACTCAAATAACAAAATAAAAATAAAAACAAATCTCAAAAGTCAATTCTTATAATTCCTAGGATATAGTGGTTGAATTTACTTTAGTTGTATTTTGATTATTGTTGGCCAAGTGGCCTCGATCTTCTGCAATTTGATGAAGTGGTAATTTGATTATCTGAAGATGATCCCTACAGATAAATATATATATATATATATATATATATATATATATATATATATAGAGAGAGAGAGAGAGAGAGACAAATATGTGTGTGTGTATACATCAAGTGAGTCTACAATTGTTTAGATACAATATGCTCATTGTTAATTTGCTGTCTGTGTGCAAAGACAACATGTGCATCTATATCTCCAGTTTCTCTTTCCTACATAACTGTTCTTTTTGTAGGTACTAGGCTATTGGCCCTAGGGCCTATATATGCCTAGGCAAATGGTACCCTGGCTTTTGCCACCCAAGAAAATTATTTCCCTGTGCCTCTGTCGTGCAGAGGCACAGAAGTGATCCCCGGGGTGAATTTCCTATCTCCCATCCAGTCATCAAGATTTTTCTTGAAGAGTGCTAATGAGGAGCTTTGTTTGATATAGATAGGTAGTTTGTTCCAGAGTATGGGAAGTCTCTGGGACAGGAATCTATCCCTACAGCATGTTCTGTTTATTGTGGTGACAAGGTTTAGGTCCCCTAGAGCGTGTAGCTCGGAGGGATTGGGATTTCTTTAAGTGGAGCATGTCCAACAGCTCTGGGTTTGACATAGCTGTGTATGTTAGGCAGAGATCGCCTCTGAGTATGTGATATGCGACGGAGTAAAGCTGGAGTTTTTTGAAAAGGTCTGCGTAGGGCATCAGTTTGAGGCCAGTAATCCTCTTTGTGAGGTATTTCTGTGGCCTTTCCATTTGTTGTAGATGTCTTGTGAGGTACATTCCAAAAGGGGCGTTGTATTCTATAATGGAAAACTCCACGGAGTCACGAAGTACACCCGAACAAGTTTAATGTGCAACAAACCAACATGTTCTCCAACACTGACCTAGGTTTCGTCCCTGAGGACTTCTTCAGAGTGTGTTGAACCTGCTGACATAAATACTTCCACTTGTCAATAATTCAATTAATCAATCAACCTACAATTTTAAAATACATTTAACTTAAAACAATACATACATAAATATAATATATATAAAAACAAGTTATTCAAACAAAAATTGACCTACTATTAATAGTAAACAGTATAAAAATTATAAAATTGTTTATGTAAGACTTATGTATATACTTAAACCTCCCATAACAATGTATGAATTGTACCATCCTGGTTTGTTAACCTATGATATGTTTTAGCCTCAAATAGGGTTTTATGGAAATAAATTCATTTAAACCAGGGTGGTGATGGGCATTAAGCATAATCTGCCATTTTAGTTCACATACATCTAGGTGGTATTCCGTCAACCTACCTTGTTGATCCTTAGTCAATTGTTCTATAACACAAAAAGAAAATTTATGGTCTCTGTGTGCTATAACGTGTCGAGCTAGGGCATTAGTAGATTTTTGATGTTTAATATCTAAAATGTGCTCCTTAATTCTTTCCCTAAATCTCCTACACGTTTTACCTATATAAAAGGCTGTACATGTCTGGCATTTGGCAAGGTAAATTACATTGGAAGAATGACAATTAAAGTTACCCCTTAATTTAATATATGTGTTGTTGATGTTTATTTTATTTGATGTGGGCATAATAAATGTGCATGTTGAACATCTACCACATTTGGAATTACCTTTAACTCTACTTATTATACTATCTCTTGTTGTATTAGCCTGCTCAAATGTCTGCTTAAGTGTTCTGTCTTTACGATAAACAAATTTGGGCTTACGTAAAGAAAAGCCCTGAAATTCTTTAAGTCTACTAAATGATCTCCAATGCTTCTCAATTATCCTAGTGATACTGTCAGTATCAATATTATATGTAAGAACAAATAAAAAATGTTCATCACGTAATTCAAACCTAGAATTTCCACTATGATTGTGACTGAAGAGGTCAACATCACTCTTCAATATAGGCTGTAGGTGGCCTCCTTTTCTTTTGAGCTGTATTTCATTCTTGACCTCTTCACATAACATCCTAGGATACCCTCTGTTTAAAAAGAGTTGTATCATAAACTCCAATTCAGTTACAAAATCTAACTCATCACTGACCATACGCGCTGCCCTAATCATTTGGCCCTTAATAATCGCTCTTTTTTGATGTCCCGGATGCCAGCTGTCAAAATGCAAGTAAGAGTTGGAAAATGTGGGCTTCCTATAAATTTTTGATGTAAGAAGGTGTGTCTCTTTATTGTAAGTTAGACCAACGTCTAAATAATTGATCTTCTCCTCATCAATTTCATGGGTGAATTTCAAAAACCACACTGTTTGGTTTATATATTTAATGAAAGTATCCAAGATGTTCCTCTCACCCTGCCACACGATAAAAATGTCATCTAAAAATCGCGTGTAAATTTTGATGTATGGCCTAAATTCACTATTAAAGACAAAGTTGGTCTCCCAACAGGCCATAATATAGTTGGCATAAGTGGGGGCACACGCTGCCCCCATTGCCACACCCGTACTTTGACGGAAATTATGACCTTCAAAAAACAAAAAGTTGTTACCCAACACTAACTCCATTAATCTTACATAAGTGTTGATATTCTCCTGGCCATAAACCTCAGTGGCAATTAATTGTTCCTCCAACCAACTTAAACCCACTTCATGTGGGATTACAGTGAACAGATTAACAACATCAATAGTTACAAAAACAATATTTTCCTGTTTGTCAAGTTTTTTAATTAATTCTAGAAAATGCCAGGAGTCTTTGGTAATATGTGGAAAACTAGTTAATCCTATCTTTAATTTAGAATCCAAAAATTTACTGATATATGAAACCTTGCTTCTTTTACCATCCACAATTTGTCTGAACGTTATTCAACCCTTTGTGAATCTTTGGTATTCCAAAAGTACCACTCAACACTGGATGTTTGTTTATCATAAAATCGAATTCATCCTCATTAATCTCCCCCTGTGTGAGCATATCTTCAAGTGCCATATCTATCTTCCTGTATGCTATATGGATTTCATTAATGCTTACCTCTGTATAAGTCTCATCCATAAGCATAGTAAGCATTTCATTCTCATAGTCAAATTTGTTCATTATGACCGCTCCATTGCCTTTGTCAGGTTTCATTACACGAATACTTTTGTTATCACAAATATAATTAATGCAATCCAAACTGTCCTGAGTCAGATTACCTAACTGTACTAATGGAGCAGATCTGTAATAATCCCTAATGTCTTGTTCACATAAACTTTCAAACAATTGTACCATGTTATTATAAGGGGAGTTAAAATAACTTGGCTTACATAAATTCGTCACATTTGAAGTGCTTTCACTACTGTTTTTAAAGCCAAAATAAGCAAATAAATTCAATTTGCGAGTAAATAACTTCAGATCCATTACAGTGCCCACAATTCTACCATTCCTACTCGGAACAAAGTTAAAACCTTTTGATAGCATCTCAGCATATAATAAGTAGAGTTAAAGGTAATTCCAAATGTGGTAGATGTTCAACATGCACATTTATTATGCCCACATCAAATAAAATAAACATCAACAACACATATATTAAATTAAGGGGTAACTTTAATTGTCATTCTTCCAATGTAATTTACCTTGCCAAATGCCAGACATGTACAGCCTTTTATATAGGTAAAACGTGTAGGAGATTTAGGAAAAGAATTAAGGAGCACATTTTAGATATTAAACATCAAAAATCTACTAATGCCCTAGCTCGACACGTTATAGCACACAGAGACCATAAATTTTCTTTTTGTGTTATAGAACAATTGACTAAGGATCAACAAGGTAGGTTGACGGAATACCACCTAGATGTATGTGAACTAAAATGGCAGATTATGCTTAATGCCCATCACCACCCTGGTTTAAATGAATTTATTTCCATAAAACCCTATTTGAGGCTAAAACATATCATAGGTTAACAAACCAGGATGGTACAATTCATACATTGTTATGGGAGGTTTAAGTATATACATAAGTCTTACATAAACAATTTTATAATTTTTATACTGTTTACTATTAATAGTTAGTAGGTCAATTTTTGTTTGAATAACTTGTTTTTATATATATTATATTTATGTATGTATGTTTTAAGTTAAATGTATTTTAAAATTGTAGGTTGATTGATTAATTGAATTATTGACAAGTGTAAGTATTTATGTCAGCAGGTTCAACACACTCTGAAGAAGTCCTCAGGGACGAAACCTAGGTCAGTGTTGGAGAATCTGTTGGTTTGTTGCACATTAAACTTGTTCGGGTGTACTTCGTGACTCCGTGGAGTTTTTTATTGTTTTTGGTTCCTTGGTTGGTTGGTATTCTATAATGGGTCTAATGACTGATGAGTAGAGGGGAACAATGACCTCTTTTTTCCTGGATGAGAAACCTTTTTTGATGAGGTGTGCCATGTAGAAGGAGTTCCTGACTACTGTGACGATGTGATTATCAAAGGAGAGACTACTGTCCACCTGTGTCCCAAGGTCTCTTATCACACTTTCAGTGTTAAGTAGACTACCGCCTATGTGGTAGTTCATGGCTACAGAGTTTTTGCCAAAAGGGATGACAGTGAATTTTTTGGCATTTAGCTTGAGGCCATGGCTTTGACACCAGGCATCTGTCTCAGTGAGGCCCTTTTGTAGGATGTCCACATCGTTAGGAGTTTTAATTATGGCTCCTAGTTTGCAGTCATCTGCGAACTTCATTAGCCAAAGACCTTCTGTGTTAGCCTGTACTTCAGAAACGTAGATAACAAACAGGAGAGAACCCAGGACTGAACCCTGTGGTTCTCCACTTGTCACTGGTCTGAAGTTGGATTTGGAGTCTGCGACTTTCACAGTGTGGGTTCTGTCAGTGAGCCAGTTGGCAACCCATCTTCTGACATAGGGATTTATACCTAGTTTAGTGAGTTTATCTATAATTCCAGAGTGGGGGATGGTGTCAAACTCCTTGGCGAGCTCTAGATAGGCTGTGTGAACCACCTTACCTTCATCTATGGCTTTGGTGACCGCTTCAAAGAAGTCTATCAGGTTTAGGAGACATGATCTGCCTTTTACAAACTCGAACTGGGTAGGATCTGCCTTTTACAAACTCGAACTGGGTAGGGTCCAGAATATGGAGATTACCAATGTCATTGTTTATAAGTTCCATGATGATATGTTCCATAGCCTTACAGACAAGGCTCATATGCTAATGGGGCGGTAGTTCCTGGGGTCTGTGGTGGCTCCCCCTTTGTGGAGTGGGATAACTGTTGC
The DNA here is from genome assembly GCF_019279795.1 of Protopterus annectens. Taxonomy (NCBI): domain Eukaryota; kingdom Metazoa; phylum Chordata; order Ceratodontiformes; family Protopteridae; genus Protopterus; species Protopterus annectens. The sequence goes on from NC_056725.1 coordinate 414,388,692, forward strand.
TGTGCACCATTCAGTGGGCACAAAGCCCAAGGTGAGACTATGATTGAACATGGTTCTTAGGTGGGGTGCCAGTTCATTCTGTAGTTCATGTAGAACGCAGCCTGGGATGTTGTCAGGTCCCATGGATGCTGTGTTCTTGGCTTTGGAGAGTGTGTTTTCTACCTGTGCAGCCATGATTACAGGAACTCTACATTCTTCCAGTATAGAGATGGGCCCTTTATGGGATTAGAGGGGGGTAAAGTTAGCACTGAACCTATCTGCCAGGATGTTGGCAATATCAGTTGGTTCTGTATATTTAGTGCCATGGTGCTGTAACGCAGAGCAGATCTGAGTGCTGCCACTGAGATTCTTGACATAGCTATAGAATGCTTTGTGGTTGCCTTTAGAATCAGTGGTGATTTTGTTTTCATAACTAGCTTTGGAAGATTTTATGAGGGATCTCAGCTTCTTACTGAGGCTGACCAGGGAGTTCCTCCAATCATGGGATTTTACTCTTTTTTGCAACAGTTTCTTTCTTCTGTTGTAGATTTTTTTTATGGCAGAGGACCACCAGACTGGCTTCCTTTTTTTGGAGGATAGCATCTTGGTTCTGTTAGGGATTGCACAATCCATGCACTCATGTAAGTGCTTATAAAGTGCATTTGTGTAGGATTCAGCAGTCGTACCTCTACTGTCCGTCAGCATGGGTGTCGTGAAGTTTGCCACTTCTGTCTTAAGAAACATGAAGTTAGCTTTGGAGAAATTTTTTACGGTGGTTTCCCAAATTGGGGGTGGGATGTGGATGTCTAGGGTGATTAGCTTGTGGTCAGATCTGACCGACAAGGAATTTACCTCTGTTGTGGAACACTGGTTGCCCATGTTGGTAATGACCAGGTCTAGGATATTGCTGCCCATGGTGGGGGTGTGGATAAGCTGATCCAAGGCATTGGAATTTATGAATTTCAGAAAAAGTTGAGCACAAGAGTTGGTACATGAGTAGTTTTCCAGTTAATGGTGGGGTAGTTGAAATCGTCCATTATTAGGGTGTTGGGCTGTACCCTAATAGTTTCCAGTGCATCAAGAAATGAGGAGTGGGAATCCTGTGGCTTGGTGGGGGATCTGTAGCAAGCTAAAATTTGGATTGCGGTCTTGCCCAGAGTTAGTTGCACTTGGATAATCTCGGATGCATTATGCTGAGCAACTAGCCTGGAGGTGTGGATATCCTTAATGAATACGGACACGCCTCCATGTTTAGTGTTTTGGTCCAGGTTAGGTGGCCGAAAAGTGTGGTATGAATTATAGCCTGGTAATGCAGGGGTGCTGTCTGGAGCCTTGAACCAGGTCTCTGTCACCGCACAGATGTTGATGTTCTCCATTTTAAGCAGAGCCTTGAGTGAGTGCAGTTTGAGGTTTAGACTTCTAGCATTGAGTAGCATTATCCTCAGATTTTTCTTGCTTGTACCTGTTATGGTGGTTAATTTGTCATTTGAACCTTGCCTAGAAAAGGCACTATAGGGGTGGCAAGAGCCTTAGCCAGTATCCGGAATCCCAAGGGTGACAGGTGCAGGCCATCTCTGGCAAAGCATCGTGGTTTGTCGATCATGTCACCCCAGGCAGACAGATACTGGATCCCCTTAGAATGACACCAGAACCTTAGCCAATTATTGAAGTCAATCATTTTGTCCTTGTATTGTGGTATAATTCTGGGTGATGGCAGGATGCTACTCAAGGCTAGGGTCATACCTGCCTGGGCTACAAGATCGGACAACTCCTCCATGTCCCTTTTCATGTAGTCCAGGGAGGTATGTCTCAGGTCATTCACACCAACATGGACAATGACAGAGTCATATTTGTACTTGTTGTGGAGTGACATGAGTGTGTGCATTATTTGGCAGATCCTGGCATCTGACAAGCAACTAACAGTAACTTTGTCCTTGTTTAGCCTGGTGAGTGGAACATCAGTGTGCCTACTATAGAGTCACCTATGACTAGAGTGTTGGGTACGTTGTTATGCCTTATGGGCTGTGGTTGAGTGGCACAATGAGTTTGTGGGCTATGTGTCATTTGGTTTGTGTTGGGGGGGGTGGAGGTTGCTTGCATTTCTGCTTTGGAGGTCCCTGTTGCTTGGGTAGATTTTTATTGAGAGCCTCCACAAATGTAGGTGTGTGTTTTGTGTTTCTGCATGTGTGTTTTGGTAGTGTAGGTTTCGTGGGACTATGTGATGAGTGTGGTGTGGTGCAAGTGTTTACCTTCTCCTCTTGACTGTCTAGTCCAGTCTTTGGTGAAGAGAGCTTTGCTTCCAGTTTGGCTATATAAGTGCATCTCGCACAGGTTGTAGTGTTGGGTGGTAGGAGGAAAGGGTTGTCTGTGTACATGAGGCAATTGCTGCATTGCCCCAAGATGCCCAGATTCATCAGGTAGACAGGAGAAAACACCTGGAGCTGACCCTTAGACATGCCTGGATAGGTGCTTATTTATTAAGTACTAAAAACTGTTTTTCTCTAGACAAGTGAGGAAAGTTGAGTGCTGTAGTAATTTGTAGCTTATTTAGTGCTTACAATGAGTTCTGAACAAGTGCTGAGCTGAAATAAACAGATCTTAGTGCTGAAACTAAAAAACTGGCTAGTTCTAAGAAACAAAATTAAGCTAGAAGGCTTCCCTCCAACACAGAAAGGCTTGGGGCTCAGAAGCTTACAAGCAGTCCTGGATACAGCAAATCTGTATCTGGACTAGATGACTTACAGGAAAAGCAGGCAACAAGCTTAGACTATTTTTTTTTTTTTGTAAAGTGGAAAGGGGAAAGGAGGAGCAGAAACTAAGTGGGTTGGTCTTTTCAAATGTTCTCCCTGGATTAGGTAGAATGATGTAATGACACTAGACAGGGAGGAGTGTCCCAGATCAAATTTACAGTAGGGGAGGGCAACTGCAAAGCCACCACGTATAAGAACACGATACCAATAAGGAGGGAGGGAGGGAAACTATGATACACTCCTTGACAGGAAATCAGAACAAAAAACCCAAACAGATGCTTAATACAATTTCTACAATGAAGATCTTGTATACTTGTTATAACATTCTAAGATCAACTAAGAACAATTAAAACAATCAGAGCTGCAAAACTATGTAATATTGTACTTACATTTTAAATTTATATCTGAACTGTTAATTCATGGTGAACCTTATATAAATATGTGTTCATTAAAATATGCTGAATGATATACAGAGTGTATATAATTTGATGCTTACATGTTAAAATATATGTATCCACATGTTAAAATACATACTTGTACTGATATCTTATACTGTCTGTTTGCAGAAGTAAATGTAAGGTGACCCTTTTCTCCCCAGACATCCACTGATAAGGTAATTTACAATACTATTTAAATAATGGGCTCCCTAATGAAATGCCGAGTCATGAAAAGCCAAAAAAAAAAAAAAGATTGAAAACCCAGAGAAGAGCTAATCTTGAAAATTGCTCTTGTCCTTAAAACTTCTTTTTGCAGTGGAGGCAAGTCCCCCTACACCCTCCATACTCCCCCAAACTTATATATGCCAACTTTGAGATCACCATACCTCAAAGAAAAGGGAATATTCTGAGAACTGGCATTTCAGACTTAGTATATATAAGTCCAATCTTTCGACTGTTCAGTCTCCATGTTTTGGGACTTGCTGTAGCAGGTTCCAACATTCCAAATGGTTACCTAATTAACCTGTTTTACATTTGTATGTTATAGCTCTTACAAATTACTATCCAAAGATGTAATACAATTTTATATATGAACACTTAGAATAGTAATTAATAAGAAATTTCCACTCAATTATAAGTGCTGCACCTATTACTGAGGCAACATTACAACATTAATAAGGCTAATTCTTTCAGTCAAAAGATGTGATCCAAAGGATTGTGGTTATGTAAATAGTAATAGACAGTGAATGTTTTGCACCTCTGTGATAAGTGTTACTATCATGAATTTATCTATCTATCACTCTATCTAGCTAGCTAGTTATCCTTTGTTGACCAGGTTAACCCCCTTATTCTAGTAGCTTCTTTTCAGGGGAGATCTGAGGTGGTACTTATACCACTAGAGGAAATTCAGCCAGAGCATCAGGGAACTTCCCCTACTCTTGGTAGTCGGGGAAGGATTTGTATGTTACATATCCTGACTTCCTGTTTCCTGTCCAGGCATGGAGGCAGCCAGGAGGAACAGGAAGAAAATATGGCTGATTCAGCTTTGGCTGAAAATAAAGTGAAGGTTGATAAAAATGTAGCTGAAATGGTAGAATCACTACCAGAATTTTTTTTCCTGATGCTATGGGTGCAGAAATAACAGTGATATTGGAAGAAAATGAGATTGTAGCTGTAACAGAGATAGATTCAGAAGAAAATTTTCAGAGGAGACTGTTTGAAGGAGAGACAGTTACCTCTGAGAAATGCATAATTACAACCCTCCAATCGGGAGGGTTGCAAGAGGATTATTTGGAAGAAATGGTAAAGCAAAGTGAACCAGAAAGTGGAACAGCAATTTCATGGAGTGACATCATGGAGAAAATAGAAGAAGAAAAAGGAGAAGAAGAGACTGCCAGAAAAATTTAAAGAGACAAAAACTTATGCACAAACTGTGGGAGAAGGAGCAAAGAAGATAGAAGAAATAAAAGAAACAAAAAAAGTATACAGTATGTGTGAGCTGTAAAAAAGAAGAACGTTTGGAGAGGTATTAGGTTTGGGACTCTGTTATAGCACCTCTGGGTGTCAAAGCAAAAGAGGTAAGTGCATTTATTTTAATTAATAAAGAGACTTTTTGTGACTTGACACTTGAGACTAGACAGGCCATGGAAAATTTTTTGGGTGCATATGAACAAAAGAAAAATATTTATCCATAGTCAGAATATGTTCTGCAAGATTTTTACAGACAAAAAAAAAGAATAATAATACAGTTTAGAACTGAAGTTGAAGCACTGAAAGAACATTTGTTAACTATATGTAAAGTAGTAATGGACACTACAAAAGTATATGATGAAAGAAGACTATGGACTGGGGGATGGCAATGTGGAGTAATACTGAAAATGGAAAATGATAATGTTATGCACGTACCTAGTATTATTAATGTTCATGGTAATAGGGGTTTTGTGAAATACAGGGGTCAACCAAAAACTTGTTATTTTTGTGGAAAAAATGATCATTTAATCAATTAATGTGATAAAAATATGGTATTTATGTGGTAAAACAGGGCATAATGCAAAATAAATGTGATTTAAAGTGTAGAAAATGTGGCAATACTGGTCATTGATAGCTCGAATGTGAAATGAATGTGCAAGAAAATGAAAATGAACTTACACAGGATAAAGAGAAGAATGTGTTATACAAGAAAATGTATAAAAAGATGTGACTGATAAAGAGATTATACATGAAGTTAAAGAAAATAAAAAGGAAAAAGAACCAAAGGAGACAACTAAGGAAGAAGCAGATTGGTGCACAGTAAGAAAAATAATTTGATAGGGAAAAGAGTTAAAGAATGGAAAAGAAAATTCAAAAACATAATACTTAGAGAAAATAAGAAAGCAAAGGGATAAACATTTTATTATGCTAACTGTTCTTAAAAGCTTTAAATGTGAACAGTATGAAAAATTTTAAAAGGAGAATAGGTTTATTACAATGGTGTGCTGCCATAGATAGACATATTATTGTTTTAGAAGATATCAGATTATTAACAGAGGAAGAATGAACACAAACTGAAAAACTTTGGAATGGTGTGGTAGTTTGGAACATGGGGAAAGAAACATGCTCGAACATATGTATATTATGTCAAGAAAGCATTAAAATATTAGATGTATCCATAGTGGAACTTGGCCAAACTATGGTAATAGATATGAGATGGAAAAATATGTGTATAGAATTATATGAAGATAACCTCATAGCTTCACACTTTTATTCAAAATCTTGAGCACTTTCGTCGAGGTATCTCGGACATTATCAGACTACTAAAACAATCTACAAGCATGTTTACTATAAAACTTTCAAAGTCCAACCCCACACAGTCAAACCAACCTATCATAAAATCACATTAATTAAAAGTTCCCCACCAAGGTAAACTACAATTACAGCAATGTGGATGTTACTGGTAGATGGGCAAACCTTTTAGAGGGGGGGTTGAATTTTATACCTAGCAAAAGAGGTAATGTGGTGCAAAGTATTATACAACTTAAAACCTTTACTAGGAAATTGAATCTGTTTTTTTTTATATAAAAATAGGAGTAACATACTAAGGAATGAATTAACAAAGCCAAGCACTTTTGTGCCTGTTGCCCACCCTGTGGTTAGTTTGTTTGAGAAAGTTTGTGAACAACAGGTCCGTGATATACTGAAAAATAAACTGGATAGTAGTATGCAAGCTAATCTAACTGGGGGTGAAGTTAGTTTGTTAAATGAGATTACATCTAATAAAACTATAAGAATTATGAAGCCAGGTAAGGGTGGGGGATTGTTGTTATGGATGGTGTTGATTATATTGACAGGATGTTCAGCATATTATTTACTGATACCTATAATGAAGCATCAAGGAATGAATTAAACATTGCTTACAGGAATGTTAAACTAAACTTAGACCAGATGGTTCTTAATGGAGAACTTACCAGTGATGAGCACAGATATCTGTCTGTGGATCATCCTATGATTTTGACTATGTTCGGAATCCCCAAAATACATAAAAATATAAAAAATCCCCCCTTATGCCCTATAGTGGATGCAGCAGGTTCTATCACCTTTACAATACCTAAATATATTGATTTCCATATTAAGAACATTATTACTGGCTATGAATACATTTTCAGGAATTCCTGGGAATTTCTATTGAAGGTTAAGAATGAGTTTTATTCAGATAAACTTATTTTAGTCACAGTTAATGTATGTGATTTGTTTTCCATAAGTCCGCAAGAGGCAGGTTTGGATATGTTTTATGAATTTATGTGTCAACATCCATTTTTTCTGGGAATAAAGTAAACACCCTTAGGAGTCTGATGGAAGTGGTCTTAGAAAACAATTTCCTGATTTTTGAAAACCAGATATATAAACAAGTAAAATGGTGGCAATGGGGGCAGGATGTGCCCCCATTTTTGCAAACATTGTCCTAGCTCAATGGGAGAAAACCTGTATTTTTACATCAGGTTTTGAGGATGAGTGGAGTATGTATGGAAGATTTTTAGATGACGTAGTATTTTTTTGGAATGGAAGTGAGTCAAGATTAATGGAATTCTTTGATTATTTGAATAATTGTACAGATTTCTTAAAGTTTACTATGAATATGGATTATGAGAAAGTCAATTATCTTGATGTCACTATTCACAAGGACAGGACTAACAAAAATTTGTGTCTACACTGTATAGGAAACCAACATACTCACTTTGCTACACTTTAGCAGTTGCCACCTTCCACATCAAAATAAGGCTCTAGTTAAGGGCCAATGTGTCTGCTTAGCTAGGATGGCATATAACAATAATTTATTCCTAGAACAATGTGATATTTTGAAAGGAATATTAGGAAAAAGAGGTTACCCAGATGTATTTGTTGACAGGATTTTTTGTGAAGTAAAAAGAAAAATAAATGATGGTATTTATGCACCTATTATTGGTACCTTTGTGGCTAGCAGTGAATTAAGCATTATACCTAAGAAGAAGGCCAATGCTGGGCAGAATATGTCATGTATTGTACCATTTAATCAAGACTTTTATTCTATTAGTGGTATAAGGTGAAACTTGGATTTTGTTAGAGTTGACCCTGATTATGTTAAAGTTGTTGGAGAAAAAGCAAACATTGTATATAAAAAAGCAGCTTTAAACAGCTTCTTGAAAGGGTAGAGAAAAAGAAAAATTACAAAGGTGGAAAAATGTCTAAGTGTGGGGCTTGTACCCAATGTATTAATATTTTGTTGTGTAAAACTGTAGATATTGGGGGACATCTTGAGATAAATGTCCCTGGAAGATTCTATTGTTATTCTAAGGGAGTGGTTTATGCTGCTTTATGTCAGACATGTGATTATTTTTATATAGTAAAAACTGTAAGGGCTCTAAAAGATCAAATTTACCAGCACTTGTATGACATCAAAAATGGACACCAAAAAATGCACTATTTAGACATATTCTTGAGAATAAAGATCATGTATTTAAATTCTGTATTATTGATCAACGTGATCTGGGTCCCAGATGAGGACCTGAAATCGATTATTTAGAATATCTTGAATTACAGTGGATTTTACATACTAATGCTGTAACATATCTGGGTCTCAGTGACCATGTTTCTCTAAGTAGTTTTCTAAAACTAAAAGCTTGTTATATGTTTTAACTTTTTATATGTAAGAAGAAAGGGCTGTGCACCAGTATTGTAAGAGTTAAATTTACCTTGGTGGGGAACTTTTAATTAATATGATTTTATGATAGGTTGGTTTGACTGTGTGGGATTGAACTTTGAAAGTTTTATAGTATTGAAACATGCTTGTAGATTGTTTTAGTATTCTGATGAAGTCCAAGATACCTGGACGAAAGCGTTCAGGATTTTGAATAAAAGTGTGAAGCTACGAGGTTTTCTTCATTTTGTTCCTGGTTGCTGTTGTTCTGTGGACTTGTTCTGTATAGAATTATAGCTTTGTATGCATATGTAACAAAAAAGAAAGAGAAATGATGTTTAAAACATTCTTGAATATGTTTGTGTAAATATGAACATTATAGTGGTGGGTGATTTTAATTGTAATTTAAGGAAAAATAAGAGCAACTGTGATGTTAAAATGGCTAAAGAAATTATAAGAAGTGGAAAGCTAAGTGTATGGGAGAATAACCACTGGAAATATAAAAGGAATGAAATTAGGACAGAAAATGATTATGTTTTAATATCTGATAGTTTAAATTTTATAAAAAGGGAATTTTAAGTATGCAGGATTTTCAGATCATGTGGCAATATGGGTTAAAGTACAGGAAAAAAAGAATAATATATAAGAATAGGAAAAGGAATAAAGAGAATTAATGAAAATGAATTAAAATTAATACAGAAAAAGGAACTTGTGGAATTATGGAACACCATACGACTATGATAGATTTTTATGAGAATTGGGCTGTTTGATGGCTAAATTTTAAAGAAAAATATGAAAAAGTAGTCTTAGAATGTATAGGGAAGAAAATAAGAAAAGTAAAAGAGAGATATAAGATATTAAGTCAAGAAACATTTATAGACTTATTAGAGAAGAAAAATTCCTTTTATGAAAAAGAAAGAGAGATATATGAAATGAATCAAATTAAAATTAACAATTTGTTATAGAAGCAAAAATATTGTTAACATGGAAAGAAAGAAGAGGTAGAACCATATTTGAGTAAAATAATAAAGAAAGGAAAAATAATAAGAGAATTAAAAAATAAGGAAGGTAAGCAAATAAGACAGTGAGAAGTAATATACGAAATAATAAAAGAATATGTGTTGGAATTATTTGTTAAGAGAGATGAAAACATAGAACAAATTTATAAAGGTAAACAATTAAATAAGGAAGATAATGAGTATTTAGAAAAAAATAACAATTAAAGAATTGAATGGAATTCTAAAATATATTAACATGAATTCTGCAACAGGACTGGACGGAATTGAATATGGTATGTATAAAGAAATGAACAAGTGGCAAAAAATATTTTTTATAGAAGTTATGAATGAGTGGTTTGAAACTGGAATTAAAGAGATATGTACAGGAGTTATACAATTTATATTTAAAAAAGGAAAAAAGAGATAAAACATTGGAGACATATAACATTAAATAATACAGATTATAACATTTTTATGAGAATAACAAAAAGGTTACAGAAAAAATAGATAGAATATATGACCAAAATGTATTTGGAAGAAAAGGAAAAGGAAGTCAAAAGTTATTATGGATAATAAGAGAAATAATTGATGATATCATAAAGAAAAATATAGAAGCAAAGTTTATGATAGGGGATATAAGTAAAGCTTATGATAATATTCAATATAAATCATTATGGGGAATTTTGCAGGCATATAATGTAAGCAAAAAAATTACAAGTAATATAATCTGTTTATGAAAGGAACTATGTGAAACTAAATGTAAATGGTTGGATTGGGGAAGAAATAAAAATAGAATGTGGAATAAAGCAGGGTTGTCCAGCTAGTAGTGTAATTTTCTCATTAGTTATGAATGTAATAGTGAAGGAAATTAATAAAATGTCGACTAGTGGTGGTGGATACAAAATGATGAAGGAAGTGCAATTGCCAATAATGTATAATGATGTGGATGATATTGTATTAATTGTTAAAAATAACATATGGATGGAAAAAGTTAATGAAAAATTAAGTATAAATTAAAACAATGGCTTAAGTATAAATGAGAAAAGAAAAGTATTTGGTTTTGAAGGTTTGATAGGAGGTGTTGAGTTCAATGAAAAATATATAAATATATTAGGAATAACATTTGGAAGGCATGAATACAGACAGCAACAATGGGATAATGTACTCAAAAAGTTAAGGATATGACTAATTTTTGGAAATCATATAGATTTTCATATAAAAAGCACACTTGTTGAACTCCATGATAATAGAAAAATTGCTTATGTTTCTAACATTTATATGATTCCTATTAAGTATGAAAAGGAATTAATGATGATTATATTCTCTTTTATATGGGCTCCAGAAATAATCCAGTCAAACATGGGATTCTGTATATGAAAGAAGTGCAAGGTGGTTTGGGTTTAATAAACCCACTAGTACATGCAACATCTTTAATTTTATATAAGGTATTAAAAGGAATTATGAAAAAAAATAAAAACTTGATAGAAATGATACTATATTATAAATACAAAGAATTGTGGGAAGGAATGGAAGTTAAAAAATGAAGTAAAAGCATTGTAAATGAAGAAATGAAAGAGTACCAAAACAAAATTGTGTTATGGAAAATAAAAAAGAATATATGTGAGAAAAATAGAAAGGAATGGTACTTAAGTATTATGAAAGCATTTTATTGTATTGAGCCATGGAAAGATTTAGAAAGAGATAAGAAAAAAAGCCATAATGATGAGATATAATAACTATAAAATGATTAAAGAATGTAATGATTTTTTATGGAGATTGTCTATTAAAAATTGCCAGTTAAGGCAAATATGCCATACAAAAAAGCAAGATAGAATATGTAATAAATGTGGAGAGTTTGAGGCTACTAAACATGTGTTTTTGAAATGTGAAATAGTTAATTTGTGGAAAGAAATATGTAAAGATAATAGGGTAAAACATTTGTTAAAATTTGAACAAATAAATATGGACATAATAGAATTTGGTTATTATGGTGCATGTAAACAGGAAGAAGTGAAGAAAATGGACAGAGTAATATTGTATGCTTCATGGACTATATGGAACGAAAGACTAAATGAAATTAAACATGATGGAAAATGGACAAAGATTTTGGAAAAAATTATGTTTTGGTTGTGGATAAAAGAACAGGGGAATGCTTAAATTGAACTTTATAATGTATAGAAATTTGTAAATAGATGTAAATAATGTAAATATGTAAATAATATGTAATGTGTATATCAATAAAAAACCCTATTCTTTGCAGTAGGGGGAAGAAATTGGGTGTTACACATCCTGACTTCCTGTTTCCTGTCCAGGCATGGAGGCAGCCAGGAGGAACAGGGAGAAATAGGGAGAAACATTGCTGCTGACAGCCAAGGCAATTTGGAAGTTAAATGTGTTGAAAATGAAGAAATAAATGGTAGAATTGCTACCAGAAATGTTTTCAGGTGATGTGAGAGTAGAAAAAATATTGTCTGCTGATGGTGAAGAGATCAGGAAGAAGACAAGAATAAATGCAGTGGTTGATATGGATTCTGAGGAAAATGTCCAGGAAAAACCTGTCTGAACAGCAGAAAAGACAGAAAAGTGTGTTATTTCAACCCTCCAGTCAGGAAGGTTGTGGAATGAGTATCTGGAGGTGCTAGTCAACCAGAGTGAGCCAGAAACTGGACCTGCTATATGTTGGAGTGGCATTATAGAAAAACTAGAAAAGGGAGAGAAAGAGCCAGAAAGGGTTCCAGAAAAAAGTCCTATGCTGAAATGGTGGAACAAGGAGCTAAGGAAAAAGGAAGTAAAGAAAAATATGTTGTTTAGGTGACCAGTGAAAAAGAAAAAGGCCTGGACAGATATGAGGTATGGGACAATGTTATTGCACCTCTGGGAGTAAAAGCTGAAGAGGTAAGAGCTTTCATTTTTATTAACAAAAAAAATGTTGTGACTTGATTTTGAAACTGGCCAGGCTATGGAAAACTTTTGGGGGGCCTGTGAAAAAGAGAAAGCAGACTTTCTATGGTCATAATATGTTGTGCAAATCTTTTTCAGGCAAGCAAAAAAAAAAGAATCTTTATTCACTTTAGAACTGAAGTGGGAGCAAAAGAACTGACAGAATATTTGTTGACAATATGTAAAGAACTGGTGGACACTACTAAAACCTATGATGAAAGAGGATTATGGACTGGAGGTTGGGAATGTGGAATAATTTAAAAAATGGAAAATTACAATGTCATACACATTCCTAGTATTATTAATGTGCATGGCAATAGAAAGTTTGTGAAGTACAGAGGACAACCAAAGACTTGTTATTTTTGTGGAAAAAGTGATAATTTAATTAATGAATGTGACAAAAAAGATGTTATTTTTTATGGTCTGACAGGTCATAATGCAAAGAAATGTGAAGTGAAATGTAAGAAATGTGGTAATACAAGATATTTATGGTTAGAATATGAGGTAGAAATACAAGAAAATAAAAATGAAATTATACGAGAAAAAGAGTTAGAAAAAATGTGATACAAGAACACAATACAACAAGAAAAAACATAGAAATTGTATTTAAATTTAAAAGGAAAAACAAAAAGAAAGAAAAAAAGAAAAAGAAAGAGAGACAGATGAAACAAGTGAAGAAGAGTCAGAGTGGCATATAGTAAAAGGCAAGGAAAATTCTATATGGAAGAGAGTTAGGGAAAGAAAAAGAAAATTTAAAAATATAATGGTAAGACAGGATAAGAAAGATAAGAGATAAGAAGATTATTCTAATAACTATTCTGTAAAGCCGAAAATGTTAATTTTGAATGTGAACAGTATGAAGAATATTAAGAGAAGAATTAGTATTTTACAATGCTGTGCTGCAGTAGATTCTCAAGTAATAGTGTTAGAAGGCGTTAGAATGCTAACAGAAGAAGAAACGGTGAAAACAGGAAAAACTTTGGAATGGTACTGTTATTTGGAATATAGGCAAAGAAACATGTTCAGGTATATGCATACTATGCCAAGAAAATGTAAAAATATTAGATATTACAATAGTAGAACTGGGCCAAATAATAGTAGTAGATGTACACTGGGAAAAAATGTATATAGACTAATAGCATTACATGGATATGTGACAAAAAAAGAAAGAGAAACAATGTTTAAAAATATACCTAATTATGCCTGTGTTAACATGTATACAGTAATGACAGGTGATTTTTAATTGTAATTTGAGAAATAGAATAGTTGGGATGTTAAAATGGTTACTGAAATTATAAAAAGTGGAAAATTAAAAATATGGGAAATAAACACTGGACTTACAAAAGAAATGAAATTAAGACAGAAATATTTTTTTTTATATCAGAAGACCTAAAAATTACACAAAAAGGAATTAAATATAATGGGTTTTCTGATCATGTGGCAATTTGGATAAGAATTCATGAAAATGAGGAATATATTAAAGTAGGAAAGTGCATAAAAAGAGTAAATGAAAAAGAGTTAGATTTAGGAGAAAGACAAAAAATACAGAATTATGGCAACAACATATCAGTATGAGAGATTTTTACAAAAAATGGACAATATGGTGGATTCAATTCAAAAAGAAATAAAAAGTATTTTAGAATGTATAGAAAAGAAAAGAAAAACAAAAAAATGGAATACAAAACATTAAGTCAAAAATATTTAAAGGCTTGATAGAGAAGAAAAAAATGTTTATGAAAAAGAAAAAAGAATTATATAGAAGAAATCAGGATAAGGTTAATAAACTATTGTATAAGCAAAAATATTGCTTACAAGGAAAAAAGAAGTAGCATCATACTTATGAAAGATATTAAAAGAAGGAAAGATAATAAAAGAATTAAAAAATAAAGAAGGTAAACAAGTTAAAAAGTAAGGAAAAATATATGAAATAATTAAAGAATATGCATTAGATTTATATAGTAAAAAAGAAGTTAAAATAGAACAAATTTATAATAGTGTAAATTAAATAAGGAAGATAATGAATATTTAGAGAGAAAAATATAAATGAGTTGAATGAGATCTTGAAAGATTTTAATGTTAATTCAGCTACAGGTTTGGACGGAATTGAATATAGTATGTATAAAAAAATGTATGTCTGGCAAAAATGGTGTTTATAGAAGTAATGGATGCATGGCTAGAAAGAGGAATTAAGCATAAAGAAATTTGTACAGGTGTGATAAAATTTATATTAAAGAAACGAGATAAAGATGAAATTAAAAATTGGAGACCAATTACACTGAATAACACAGATTTTAAAATTTAAATGGGAATAGTAACTAAAAGACTACAATGTAAAATAGAGAGATTATATGATCAGAATTTTTTGGGGAGAAAAGGGGAGTCAGGACCTATTGTGGATAATAAGGGAAGTAATTGATGATATTATTAATAAAAAAGTGAAAACAAAACTCATGATAGGTAATGTCAGTAAGACATATGATACTATTCAGTATAAAGCATTATGGGGAATTTTATAAGCATACAGAATAAGTGAAAATATTACAAGTAATTAAATCAATATATGAAAAGAATTATGTGAAATTGAATGTAAATAGTTGGATTGGAGAAGATTTGAAAATAGAGTGTGGTATAAAATAAGGCTGTCCTGCCAGCAGTACAATCTTTGCTATAATCATGAACACAATAGTAATGAAAATTAATAAAATGTCAGGTAAGGGAGGGTATAGAACAATGGAGGAGATACAGTTACCAATAATTAATTTTTATGTTGATGATATTGTAGTAACAGCAAAAAAAATAAAGCCTTGATGGGAAAAAATGAAAAATTGAGTACACAGTTGAAGAAAATTTGTTTAAGCATAAATAAAGAGAAAAGCAAATGATTTGGGTAGGAAGGTATTATAGGAGGTGTAGAATATAATGAAAAGAGTATAGATATTTTAGGAATAGTATTTGTAAGGACAGAATACAGACATGAACAATGGGATAAAGTTATTAAAGGAATCAAAGACATGATCCCATTCTGGAAGACATATAGGTTTTCATACAAAAAGAAAGTATATTTAATAAACACTATAATAATACATAAAATTGTTTATATTGTGCATGTTTATATGATAACTTTTCATTCTACTTGCATGTTTATATGATGCCAATGAAATATGAAAAACGAAATTATGCAGACAATTTTTTCATTTATTTGAGAGTCATGATTGAACTTGGTTAAGAGTGGAAGTTTGTATTTGAAAGATGAACAAGGGGGATTGGGAATGATAAATCTGATTGTGCATGCAGCCTCTTTAAGTATGTATAAAGTACTAAAAGAAATAATGAAAAATAATAAATATTTTACAGAAATAATAATGTATTGTAAATATAGAGACATTTGGGAACAAATGGGTATGAAAAAAGAAGTAAAAGGGATATTAATGAAGAAATGAAAGAATTTTACAGTAAAATTTTATTATGGAAATTAAAAAAAGAATGTGATAGAAAAGAGCAGAAAGAATGGCATGTTAACATTCTGATATCCTTTTATTTGGTGGATCCATGAAAAGAATTAAAGATAGCTAAGAAGAAAGGATTAATGACAAGATACAGAAATTATAAAAGAATTAAAGAATGCAATGATTTTTTTGTGGAGGTTGTCCATAGGAAAATTACCAGTAGGGGCAAATGTCCCATACAAGAAAAAACAGGATAGAATATGTAATAAATGTAAGGAATCGGAACCTACAGAACATGTTTTTTTTTAATGTGAGAGAATTCAAAAACTGTGGAAAGAAGTATGCAAACATGATTTGATTAAAAACTATTTAAATTTTGAAATGTTAAACATGGGCATGATACATTATGGGTTTTATTGGACAAGATCCCAGAATGAAGCTAAGAAAATGGACAGAATCATATTCTATGTAACATGGACTACATAGAATGAAAGACATAATGAAATCAGATACAATGGAAAATGGACATTGACAAAAAGACTGGAAAAATATGTTTTTTGTTGTGGGTAAAAGAGTTGGGGGAATGCTTAAAATGGAAATATCAATATATTGAATGATGCTAAAATATGTAAATATGTAAAAATATGAATTTTACATATCTATACAAATAAAAAAAGTACTCTTCATTATTGTCAGTGGGACACAGATTGGAGGAGTGCTTCCTCTTTCCATTGCAGGCGTGGAGGCAGCCTGTTGAAACAGGGAGGCAGATGGAAAGAGAAGGAGATGATGGAATGGTGAAAGAAATGAAGGCAAAAGCAAATATTGAAACCAGAGAATGTGTGCAGGATTCTAAGGAAGTGTTTCAAAGTTTGATGGCGATGAGTCAGCAAATGATGGCTGTATAATTACAACCCTCCAGTCAGGAGGGTTGCGGAATGATTTACTTAAAGAAATTGTCATGCAGAGTAAGTCAGAAAATGAAGGAGATGTTTCCTTGGTGGTCATTATGGAGAAAATATAAAAGGAAGATGCAGAGACAATCCTGAAGAATACTGATGAGATGGCAAAGAAAATGTATACAGAGAAAGTAAAAGAAGGCAAAAGTGGAATAGCAGAAAAGAAGGCAGAAAAAAATGAAAAACAGAAGTACATGGTAAGGATTCAAAGTAAAAAAGACAAAGAAATGGACAGGTATGAAGTGTGGGACAATTTAATAGCTCTTTTGGGTGTAAAAGCACTTGAGGTAAGAGCATTTATTCCTATTAACAAAGATACATTTTATGACATTATAGTTGAGACTGTTTTTTCAATGGAATATTTTCTTGGAGAATATAAAAAAAGAAAGACTATATACCCATGGAATTTTTATGTGATAAAAGCATTTAACAGGGAAACAAAAATGAAGATGTACAATTTTGAATAGAGGTAAGAAGAAAGACTTTGAAAGGACATTTGAAAGCTGTATGTAAAGCAGTACTGGGCATTGCAAAAGTTTATGACAAAAGGGGTTTATGGACTGGTGGCTGGGATTGAAATATTATATTAAAGTAGAAAAAGAAAAAATATACATATACCAATCATGATAAATGTGGAGCGGAATAGGGTTGTTGTAAAATACTGGGGACAACCCAAAATATGTTTTGTTGGAAAAGAAGGACATTTGATAAGTAACTGTGATGAAACAAAATGTTATATTTCTGGGGAAATAGGATGGGACGCAAAACATGTGAAATGAAATGATATAAATATAACAAAATTGGACATTTATAAATGGATTGCAAATCTAAAAACAACAGTAAAGAAAAAGAAAGAGAGGAAAAAGAGCAAAGAGAAGACATTTTAGAAGTAGTAGAAATAGAAGAAAAAATAGATGAGGACATAGAAGAAGGTTTTGAAATTAATGCTGAAGAAAACATAAACTGGGTGGTAGGAAAAGGGAAAAATTGTTGGTAAAAGGGTATATGACAGGAAAAAGAAAAAATAAAGGGATAAGTACAAAGGAAAAAAGAAATGGATAAAAAAGAACATATACAGATGACAACTGGGGCTTGGTTTAATGTGTTTGATTCTCATCTTTGGGCAAGAACTTAATTAGGCATAAATGGCCTATTAAAACTAGCATGGCAATTAGCTATGAACTTATCCAACCATGAATCAAGGGAAAATGAAAAATTTAGGGTGTTTTCTGTAAATGTGAATAGTATTAAGAATGAAGTAAGAAGAATAGGAATAGGAATTTTGGTGTGGTGTAATACATGTAATGTAGACGTAATTATATTAGAAGACACAAGATGATTAACAAATGAAGAAAGATTACAAATAGAAAAACTATGGGGAGGAAAGATAATCTGGAATTTGGGAAATGAGAGATGTTCTGGAATAGCCATGTTGTGTAGAAATACAGTAACGATATTAGATGTAATGTTAGTAAAATTGGGAAGATTAACCATTGTAGATTTAAAATGAGAAGAACAAATATATTAAATTATAACATTATGTGCTTATACTAATTGTAGAAAAAGTTAAAGCTTATTTCATCAGATGTTAGGCCATGCAGTGATAAATAAGAATATTATAATAACAGTAGATTTTAATTGTGATTTAAGAGGCAAGCTGAAAAAGAAAATAAATTATATAAGAAAAATGTTAAAAGTTATAAAATGTGGTAAGTCAAAACTCTGGGATGAAAATTCATAGACTTACAAAAGGGGTATGTATAAAGCTGAACTAGATTATTTTATAGTATTAGAAGTGTTAGTTATAGGAGAAGGGGGTAGTTAAAACAGGATTTTCTGAATATCCTGCAATGTGGCTAGAAATAATGGAAAACAAGGAATATATAAAAATAGGCAAATGAATAAAAAGGATAAATGAGAAAGCATGGAATGAAGAAGGAAAGAGATTAGTAATACAGTTATGGACAGATCATATTACTATGATTTAAATTTATAACAAATGGTCTGAATAGTGGATGGTGGATGATATTTAAGGAAAAATATAAAATGTTTTTTACAGTGGCAATATGATGTCAGAAAAGTACAGAAAGAAAAATATAAAAGAACATATAATTATGCATTGGAAGATTTAGAACATAATGAAAGAAAGTACTTTGGCAAAAAAAAAGAATTATATGAAAGAAATAGGTACAAATACAAGAATTGTTATATAAGCAAATATATTTTAGAAGGAAAAAGAGAAGTACTAAGTTACTTAAGTAGATTAATAAAGGAAGATGGTAATGTAATGAGAGAAATAAAACATTTAAAAGGAGAAATAAAAAGAAATCAGGAAAAGATTATACATAGTATAGTACAATATGTAAAAGAAATGTTTACAGAAAAAAGAAGGTAGTGAAAAAATGAAAAGTAAAAATGTTAACAGAAAAAGAGAATAAAGAGTTATAAATGTATATTTCTTTAAATGAAACAGATAATGTATTAGGACAAGTAAATATAGATTTGGCTGCAGGCCTAGATAAAATAGTGTATGAAATCTATAAAAATGTCAAGGATTGGCAAAAAGTATATTTGTAAAGATTTAGAATGAATAGTTAAATGAAGGTTTTACATATAAAGAATTATGTAGTAAAATACTTAAATTCATATGGAAGAAGGAAGATAAAAGGCAGTTAAAAAACAGAGACTAATAGCATTGATTAATAATGATTATAAGAGCTTTATGAAAATAATACAAAAGAGATTTGAAACTAAAATGGAAAATATTATGGAATATAGCATATATATTATAAAGGGGAAGGCTTGTCAAGAATTATTAATGATAGAGAAAATGCAGGAGAAGGAGGAGAAGAGGGGGAAGGCATGCCCGAAGGCAGGTAAAGGCTAGGACTGTGGTAGTGAGGGTCGGAACTTTGAATGTTGGCAGTATGACTGGTATAGGGAGAAAGTTAACTGATATGATGGACAGAAGGAAGGTTGGTATATTGTGTGTGCAAGACACCAGATGGAATGGGAGCAAGGCTAGGTGTATCGGAGGTGGGTTCAAATTGTTTTATCATGGTGTGGATGGGAGGAGAAATGGCGTAGGGGTTATCCTGAAGGACCAGTATGCTAAGAGTGTTTTGCAGGTGAAAAGAGTGTCGGATAGAGTGATGTTTATGAAGCTGGAAATTGATGGTGTAATGATGAATGTTATTAGTGCATATGCTCCACAAGTTGGGTGTGCGATGGATGAGACAGAAAAATTTTGGAGTGAGTTGGATGAAGTGGTGATGACTGTACCCAAGGGTGAGAGACTGGTGATTGGAGCAGATTTCAATGGGCATGTTGGTGAAGGGAACAGAGGGAATGAGGAAGTTATGGGTAGGTATGGTGTTAAGCAAAGGAATGCAGAAGGTCAGATGGTAGTGGATTTTGTGAAAAGGATGGACATGGCTGTGGTGAATACGTATTTTAACAAGAGGCAGGAACATAGGGTGGCATACAAGAGTGGAGGAAGATGCACACAGGTAGATTATATCTTATGTAGAAAGGCCAGTCTAAAGGAGATTAGAGACTGTAAAGTGGTGGCAGGGGAAAGTGTAGTTAGGCAGCATAGGATGGTGGTTTGTAGGATGACACTGGTGATCAAGAAGAAGAGAAGGAGTGTGAGGGCTGCACCAAGGATCAAATGGTGGAAATTGAAAAAGTGTAATTGTGAGGTGGAGTTCAGGGAAGAGTTAAGACAGGCACTGGGTGGCAGTAAAGAGTTACCGAATAGCTGGGTAACTACAGCAGAGCTAGTAAGGGAGATGGCTAGGTGCTTGGTGTGACATCTGGAAAGAGGAAGGAGGACAAGGAGACATGGTGGTGGAATGAAGAAGTACAGGAGAGTATAAAGAGAAAGAGGTTGGCGAAGAAGAAGTGGGATTGTCAGAGAGATGAAGAAAGTAGACAGGAGTATAAGGAGATGAGGTGCATGGCAAAGAGAGAGGTGGCAAAGGCAAATGATAAGGCATATGAAGAGTTGTATGAAAGGTTGGACACTAAGGAGGGAGAAAAGGACCTGTACTGATTGGCTAGACAGAGGGACCAAGCTAGTAAAGATGTGCAGCAGGTAAGGGTGATAAAGGATAATGAGGGATACATACTCACAAGTGTGGAGAGTGTGTTGGGCAGATGGAAAGAGTACTTTGAGGGGATGATGAATGAAGAGAATGAGAGGGAGAGAAGGTTGGATGATGTGGGGATAGTCAATCATGAAGTGCAATGGATTAGCAAGGAGGAAGTAAGGATAGCTATGAAGAGCATGAAGAATGGAAAGGCTCTTGGTCCAGATGACATACCTGTGGAAGCATGGAGGTGTTTAGGTGAAAAGGCAGTGGAGTTTTTAACTAGATTGTTTAATGAAATCTTGGAAAGTGAAAGGATGCCCGAGGAATGGAGAAAAAGTGTTTTGGTATGTATTTTTAAGAATAAGGGTGATGTGCAGAACTGTAGTAACTACAGAGGGATTAAATTGATCAGTCACAGCATGAAGTTATGGGAAAGAGTAGTGGAAGCTAGGTTAAGAAGGGATGCGATGATTATTGATCAGCAGTATGGTTTCATGCCAGGAAAGAGCACTACAGATGCGATGTTTACTCTGAGACTATTGATGGAGAAGTACAGAGAAGGTCAGGAGTTGCATTGTGTCTTTGTGGACTTAGAGAAAGCATATGACAGGGTGCCTAGAGAGGAGTTGTGGTATTGTATGAGGAAGTCAGGAGTGTCAGAGAAGTATGTAAGAGTGGTACATGATATGTACAAGGGTAGAGTGACAGGAGTGAGGTCTGCTGTGGGAGTGACAGATGCGTTTAAGATGGAGGTGGGATTACATCAAGGATCAGCTCTGAGCCCTTTCTTACTTGCAGTGGTGATGGACAGGTTGACAGATGAGATCAGACAGGAGTCCCAGTGGACTATGATATTTGCAGATAACATTGTGATCTGTAGTGAGAGTAGGGAACAGGTGGAGAAGACCCTGGAGAGATGGAGATATGCTCTAGAGGGAAGAGGAATGAAGGTCAGCAGGACTAAGACAGAATATATGTGTGTGAATGAGGGTAGAGGAATGGTGAGGATGCAGGGAGTAGAGGTGGTGAAGGTGGATGAGTTTAAGTACTTGGGATCAACAGTTCAGAGTAATGGTGAGTGTGGAAGAGAGGTAAAGAAGAGAGTACAGGCAGGATGGAGTGGGTGGAGAAGAGTGTCAGGAATGATTTGTGACAGACGAGTACCAGTAAGAGAGAAAGGGACGGTCTACAAGAGGGTAGTGAGACCAGCTATGTTATATGGGTTGGAGACAGTGGCATTGACAAAAAGGCAGGAGTCTGAGCTGGATGTGGCAGAGTTAAAGATATTAAGATTTGCACTGAGTGTGACGAGGGTGGACAGGATTAGGAATAAGTATATTAGAGGGTCGGCCCAGGTTGGAAGGTTTAGAGACAAAGCCAGAGAGGCAAGATTATGTTGGTTTGGACATGTGCTGAGGAGGAATGCAGAGTATATTGGGAAAAAGATGCTAAGGATGAAGCTGCCAGGTAACCAGAAAAGAAGAAGGCCTAAGATAAGGTTTATGGATGTGGTGAGAGAGGATATGCAGGTGGTTGGTGTGACAGAGCAGGATGCAGAGGACAGGAAGAAATGGAAACAGATGATCCGCTGTGGTGACCCTAACGGGAGCAGCCAAGAGAAGAATAAGAAGGTAGAGAAATTGCAGATAATATTATGATCAAAAAAGAGGACATGAAAATCATGATAGGAAACTTTAATAAGGCATTTGACACAAAAGGACATGAAATATTATGGGCAATAATGAAATAATGTAATATAATGGAAAAGTTAGAAAATTATGTATGTCAGCATATAGTAATAATAAAGTAAAATACTTGTAAATGGCTGGTTAAGCCAAGAGGTGCATATTAGGAGTGGTGTAAGACAGGGATGTCCAATGAGCTGTATACTCTTTGCATTAGTCATGAATGTGACAGTGTGTGAAATAAATTACAAAATGATGGAGGTAGGGTATATAATACCTGAAGGATTAAACATTTCAGTTCTGTTAACATATGCAGATGACATTATAATATTTGGATAAAAGATGTAATAAATTGCACAAATGAGTGTTTATAGATGATAGGGAGAGCTTTAAAGAGAAAAGTAAATGTTTAAGTGATGTAGTAAAGATCAGAGGTATATATTTTGCAGTGAATTAAATTTCTGTATTAGGTATAAACTTTGCGAATAATGATGTACATATAATTCAATGGGAAAAACAATAGAAGAAATAAAACAATCCTGTCTTTTATGGAGAACATATAAATTATCATTCAGAAAAAGGCTTATTTGATAAACTCAGTACTGATGGGAAAATACCATTCTTAACAAGTGCATTTATGCTGCCAACATAATGTGCAAAGGAATTATTGCAATAAATGTATCATTTATATGGGACTCTAGATTAAACCAAGTAAAAAGAGAAGTTTTGTATGTAAATAAAGAAGGAAAAGGTTTAGGGTTAATTAACCCAGTGGTATACACTACTTCATTAAATGTGTACAAAGTGTTAAAACAGATACATGAAAAAGATGAACACTTGGTAGCAAAACTGTACAACTATAAGTATGATAAATTTTGGGGCATGATAAAAAAAGATAATGTATAAATAAAGAAATAAAATGTTACCAAGAAAAATATTTTTGTGGAAAATAAAAACTGATGATATACAGAAATATAGGAAAGTATTGTAAGATTATGCTCAACAGGGTTTTAAGGTTGAAAGTAATTTTGTTACAAAGATGTAACATAAATAAGGTATAAAATAAAGCTTGCTTAAATGTAGAAATAGAGTTCAGTAATATGTGATCAGCATCCATACTAAATTACCATGGCTTGGAAGATAAGGAATCTGCTGAATGGCCATTTTCCCCTTACAGACTTAAAAAACAGGATGTATGCAAGAGCAAAAATGCAAAATCTGCTTTTAGAGAATGGACAATGACACTGTGACAATGTGTTTCCTTAAAAACATGTTTTTCTGCATGGACAACAGGACATGTTTATTAGCATTGGCACAAGAAAAGATGTTCTTATACAAAGATCCAAATAGAATACAGGATGTGCACACTGTCAGAAAAGATGGCTTCTTATAAATTCAGCAAAAAATGTGACAAGACATTGTTAAACAAGGAAGCTGAAAAATAATATCATTAAGTCAGCAATTTGCGTCAGCATCTGCAACAATTAGTATTGTTTCTACAGGATGAGCAATTCTCCAAAATAGAATACCAAGAGGAAATGTATATGTATGTGCATGAGTAAGATTGTATATAAAGATCTGTATGAATCCAGTTATGTTAGGGGGTATTTGTAGAGACACATTTGTCTCGAGGTAAATGTTATACCTCTCACATCATCTGTACTATATGAGAAGTAAAGTGGAACAGTACTTTAAGCTGCAACGTTAGTCCGTTTGGTTTATTATAAAAAGTTATTTGTTACTGCTCTAAGTTGATGCTGCAAAGTATATTCTCTCATCAGTGTATATTCTGCAAGTTTCTGTATGCAACAGACTGTGAATGCAAATATAACCAGACTTTGATTTTAGCAAAATCCAGCCAGCAAGACTGAGTGTCCTAAGAAGACTTCAAATACATCACAGTAAGCAGCACCATATAATTTTTCAAGTATGGTATAAGAATGTAATGATAAACATTACTATGTAAAACTATGGAGAAAACCTAACAGATGAAAACACGAAAGCTATAAAAATAAGAAGCAAATGGTATAATTAGACTACAGACTGTCAAGATTTGTGTTGAGACTGGTAATAGATAAATTGCAAGTAAAAGGAAATATGTATGCGGTGATGGTGCTGCGGTAGCGTTGTCACCTCACAGTTAGACGTTGCCCATTCGATTCTCAGTTAGAGTGTCTTCTGTGTGGCGACATGTGTGAATGGGCGTTCCTTCGTTGAAGGTTGTGCGTTAGGCCCGGCAAGCCAGCACGTAAAACTCTACTGCCAATCATTAGCGGACCGGAGTTCTGCTGTGGCGACCTCTAACCGGGAAAAGCTGAAAGACACAAACAATGCTATAGAAAAATAAACGTGAGAGAATATGTTTCTATGGTCAAGAAGAAGAAACTACAGAACACACGCTTTTGAAATGTAAAATAGTAAGAAAGTTATGGTGAAAAGAATGTAAAAAAGATTTTTTTCAAAGATATAAAAGAAGTGGATAAAATAAACATGGATAAAATTAAATATGGATATTATAAGAATAGAACTAAACAATATGATAAAAGAATAAATAAAAAGTTATTTTATGTTATATGGGTTATATGGAATAAAAGAATACGTGAAATTGTGTTTAATAGTAAATGGATCTTAGCAACAATATTAAGTAAAATCAGATGGTGGTTATGGAAAAGGGAGTGGGGTCTAATATGGATGAAAATTTAGTATGATTGTAAAGGAAATTATGAATATGTGTAAATATATTTGTATATCTATGTATTTGTATATTTGTAAATATTTGTAAATATGTAAATATGTTATAAAGAAGAGTTATTTTTGTATATAAATAAAGGACCTCTACTTTTGTAGATAGTTGCCATGGGATGTCTTACATCCACCTGAGCTACCACCAACTCAGGCAGATGGAGCCTCAGTTTAACATTTCATCTGAATGATGACACACTCAGGAATGCAGCACCCCCCCCCCCCACCATTCTGCATTGCAAAGTCATCAGTTCATCTTTCTCATGTGGGAAGATGATTATGACATGGAAATGGCTGCCTTTCATGTAAGCAGAACCATTACAAAAGAAAAAGAGGGAGGCTACATATAATATTCAAATACAAAGTTGACTTTTGACCATCTAATGTAAGCATTTAGAATGTTCTGGTAACAGTATAGGTCTCTGACGTTTGGTGTCATTGATAGAAGAGCACTAAGGTTTGATTTGTGTGGTGGTAACTGAAAAAAATTATAACAGTAAAAGGATAAGTGGAAAATTGCTTCTGCCAATTGTGATACTTTTTTTTTGTTAAGATTAAAAAGGGAAAAATAGTATAAAAGGAGAAATATTGTTCTGATGTTGGTCTTCTGGGAATATGAGGTAAGAAAACAGGTATATGAGACCTAGCTCTCCTGTTGTTTTTATGAAGGGTGGATTAGGTACAATTGTTTATGATAGCAATGTCTTTCCTGAATTTGCTATGTATGTATTTGTTGACCAGGGTTTGAGCACTGATCCAACTAGACCATTTTCAGGCTCCACCTGGGAGTTACAGACACAAATGAGTAGAAAAAAATAACACATTCTATTAATATACTAATATTTTAAGGTGTACATCTCTGAATGTGCACAGGGCAAGCACACTATAAATGGAGAGTATGTTTTATAGATAATGAAAAGAAAAAATAGTACATTACAATAATAAAATATTTCACTATCGCTTCAAGGTATATACGATATGTATCTCCAAGGATGCACATAGCAAGCATAACATAAATGTAGACTTTGTTGTATAGACAAAGAAAAAAACAAATTGTAATAATACGATATTAAACTATGGTTTTAGTATATGTGCAATGTGTTTCACCACGGGTGCGCATAACAAGTGTAATCTAAAAGGAGAGTAGTTTTTTTTTTTTTTTGATACAGTATCAGAAAGCAGTTACGGAATGATTTGAGACTGAAAAATTAGTTAAGGAATAATGATATTCCAGTGCAGCATCTTGCAGTGTTCCCATGATGAAATTATTCAGTAGTAATTAATAAGTCCACACTGAACATGTCTAGAAGATGATGGTATAAGAGATTTTGGATGACATAGCCAGACATAATGGGTGCACACAGCACGGAGGGGAGGGTAGTGTTTCCAGCACTGCATTGTCTAAGTGCAATGATTTGGCTTTGTTTGCCTGCACACTGACAGAGGGCTATGAAGATGTTTGTACAGAACCACCTGCTATATATGAGAAATGCAAAATGATGGGTCCTACTAGTAAGAGAAGAGTGGAATCAGAACGTTTAGACTGGAATCGTAATTGATTATATAAGATGAAATAAATAAGGAAATAGAAAGGATGATAAAGATAAATAATGCCATTTTGTCCCTTTTGGTAAGATGCAGGCATTTTGTTCACTCAGCATTTGGAAATATTAATGATATATACACTAATATACAATTACAGGTATGAGATTTATAAGTCTATTGTTTACTTATAAAACAGGATGCTCTACTAAAGACATGCTGTGCATTTATTATTACAAAGTGATAAGAACATGGTATCAAGATGAGTGTTTGTGATAATTACCAAAAGTACTTTAACTGAAGAATGAAAATAATATATATTTACAATATATGTAGATTATATTCAGTTAATTGTATATAGTTTTATTGCATTGTGATGTTTTCCAGATCAATAAAAAAGATTAAAAAAAGATTACATGAGTTGACTATTTCTGTATACGAAGAACACTTCAAAATGAATGAGTGTACATTTGTGGAGAGGTTTACATCCATGGGTACACTGGCCATTCCTAGTTTTCTTTCATACTATATATATATATATATATATATATATATATATATATATATATATATATGTGTGTGTGTGTGTGTGTGTGTGTGTGTATATACACATATATATATATATATATATATATATATATATATATATATATGTGTGTGTGTGTGTGTTTACTTTCACAATTTCGAGTGAAGGTTTGGTGACCACGGGATGTCGAATTACAGTTGGCTGAATTCCATGTTGCCGAACCTTCATTTGTGTGAGTCCTGGTTCAGCAAATGCATAGTGCATTCGCACATATGAGGTCGATCTTGTAACTAGAGATTGCTGTATAGTGGAGATCGGGAAATTTACCCTTTTCCCCACTGTAGTGCAATCTCAGAGTTGGAATAAATAATTTGCAGGAGGTGTGGGGGACACAGCCCTCCACAAGGGGTGCAGGTGGGATTGCCCCTGCAAAATCATCATGTCAGGTGATGTGCAGTGTCACACTGCAATCTACAGATGTCAAGAAAGGTCGAATTTGCAACAGGAAGTGTGTTTACAACAGTCTGACCTTCTCAACATTCTGAGCCAAATCGACATTTAAGGTATGAATTTATTTTGACTGTTGACTATATGATAGTAAACCATGTATATATATATATATATATATATATATATATATATGTGTGTGTGTATATATATATATATATATATATATATATATATATATATATATATATATCTGTATGTGTGTGTGTATATATATATATATATATATATATATATATGTATATATATATATATATATATATATATATATATTTTTTTTTTTCTTATTGCAGTCAAATGCCTATAAATAAAGAACATAGGATATGAATTCCAAGTGCAGGATAGTTTTAAAAATCTGAGAGGTCATTGCAAATATTGTGAATTATTAAAACAGAACTTCCAAACAGTATAGTTCTTAGGATGGCAGGTAGGGGGACTTTGCATAATGTGTAAGTGTTGCAATGGAGCTGAGCCTATCCTGGTACTCATGGGCATATGGCAGAGAACTAATCCTGGACAGATCACCAGTCCTTTTGCAGAAAACACACACAAACCTCATTCACACATGTCACACAAACCTATGGCTAACTTACAAGAAAGCCAATTCAGCTGTATCAGCTTTTATATTTTATATGTTGGAGGAAAGCAGAGTTCCCCGAAAAAAATATGAATACATGGAGGATATGCATAGTCCTTACAGGGAAGCACCCCTGCCAAGAACGAAGCTGAAATACCAAGCATTGTAATGGAACAAAACTAACCACCATGCTGCCCACTAAATGCTATAAATTCCATTTGAATGGCTGTGCATATGCTGCTGATTTGATTTGATGGCAGGCTTCTATCACGTAGTACTGCAACAGCAACACTCTCTGTGGAACTAGTTTCATTAAAGATTGATGTTGTCAATAAATTATAAATAATCCATTTATGCAATGAAAGACAAAGTGAACCAGTCTTAAATTTTCCCCTCACTCACCAGTTAAAGCTTTACCTGTGGAATAAATTTCCTTGAAATTACTTATCACAGCATTATATTAAAAAGCATTTGTTAAAGTACATGACATATATGAAATTTTGTTTGCTAAACTGATGCTATTAGCCAGCAATTACTAACATTCCCCCTCATATGCCACTCTGCAGAATATAATTTCTGATGTTTATTACTTCATCTCAGATGTTGTTTGCTATTTTGATATTTTATCACTGCTTCTAAATTTTCTATCATCACTTTGTCCTGTCTATTCCAGATATACCAATAGCTTATCTTGGCAAGCATCTAGTGCTGTTACCAATAGAGGTGGACTTGACTTTATTGAGACTGCTATATTACTGCTTTAACCATCACCTACCTCGTTTTACTGTCTATTTTTACCAAGCTTCATTTGTGCCTTTTGTGCATTCTAGTGGACTTTTAGTCCATATTTTCTTGGACATCTCTCCCACTTTCAGTTTCACTACTGGTCTCTGTATAGCTGCTTTGCACACAGATACACATGACGATCTGTATTAGACATGTATCCAGGTTCTAACATTAATTTCCTGTGTATGTAAAATTAATGCACTGCAAATCTCAAAGTACACATGAATATAAAACAAGGCATGTATATTATGCTCTGTTTCTGAATTGTACCATAGCTTGGAGTAATTCCTAGTGTCATATTTACCCACCTTTAGGTTTGTAGTGCTTTCAGAATCCTTTTGTCTGCAAAATTACTTGGTTCTACCCATTTATCCTTTGGAAATCTCCACTAATGTTATGGATCCTGTAAAAATATTAAGGATTTTACTTTAATGTTTAAAAATCAAGCATAGAGAATACAACTATAGGACAACTGTGCCTTATACACAACATTTAATTCCTGAAAGTGTATTTCTTTCCCTGGAGAATGACCCTATATTTTCACATATTGAAAAAGCACGACTCTGCAATTTCTACACCGTTGTGCCATTCCTGTCCTAGCCATCTTCCTCACTGTACACCATGTTGGGGCCGAATTAAATCTCATGAGTCTTCCTTTAGGAAATTGTCTGCCTTGCTCTTGCACAATTTTGCCTATCACATCAGAATTTATTTCAATAAGGAAAACATACTGACAGGTACTTTTAACTCTTTTTTCATTATTTCACACCCATTGAAATCATAAAGCTCTTCAGGCTCAAGATAAATAACTCTTTGGTTTCTTTGACTTTGTGCTGTCATATAAAGGTACTTTCTTTACCGTACTTGGGGACATAAAACTATTAAGCCATTTGTAGCATGAAGCTGAATAAACCTGATAATTAACAAGCATGACTTTACTATCAGCTAAGCTTTGTAAGCTAGGAAATGTGACATTCTGGCTAAAGTTAAGGAAGAATGACATGACCTGAAACTCACCAAAATATCACTTTTTAAAAAGGCTAATGTTGCAGTTATTTATTCATCCTTTAATTTTTTTTCTGAGATGATTTAACAAATATGTGAAAAACAAGTATGTAACAAATCAATGCAAATGAGTCACTCACATTTTTACTATGATAGAAAACAACATTGACAGTATTTCTCCCTGCTTCCATTCTAAATGAATGGAACTGTGACCTGACAGGGCGGTTTAGGGCATTGCAGTCTCATCAGCTGTGCCCTCACAGTGCATTATGGGTAATAAGAAGCTTTCCACCAAAACAAATTCATACAGCATGCCTGACTCCATAAGGGCATTCAAGACTTGAAAGAAAGTTAAAATAGTTAATGAAATGTATAGAACATGACAAAACAATATATTTCACTCTCTGCTGTAGTGATATTTAATATATGACTGTTTAAATGTCTGCATTAAAATGAAGTTCAGAATCTAATTCCACATTAGGCCTAAGATGTACAGTTGCAGAGAAACAAACTGAATTTTTATAGCACAATCGTTATTAACAACAAATCAATATTTCTAATGAACCTGTGCACAGCTGGATACTGTACTGTGCAGAAGGTATAATCTGTCCATTCACAAATCCAGTGTCCCATTCTTTTATTTAAGACCTATTTGTATTCATGAGAATGATTTGCCCATAGAAATCTTCAGCAGTTACAATTAACATCACATAGTGTGTTGTTAAACTTACACTCTGCACTTTGTTTCTCTGCATGTATACATCCTAGGCCTAATATGGAATTATCAGAATAATAATATTGCTTTTTTGTGTCATTTTTGCTGGAACATTCATTCCAAATTAAGCATGCTATATTTGTTGGGGAAATCATAGAAATCCCACAATCCTACTGATTTGTGGTAAGCCAACTCATGTAAATAATCAATAAAGTAAAGGTGAGCTCTGGACTATTGAGAGACTGCCTTGAGCCTTCATGAAGGCTCTAACACTGTATAGAAGATGGCATGACAGAGGCAAGAAATGTCTTTGAAAGTAACAGCATCTTGCTAATGAAACATATGTACAGCCAGCATATGGAAAAGCCACAAGCATCTACACTTTCATTACCTTAAGCATGCATCATAAGCACCATTCCTTTTGCCATTCAAAAGTCCCTGGTACCTAGTTAAATATGTATATAAGCTTCTGGGGAAAATAAAACACGATAACAGTGCAGAGTCCATAGTTTAAGCATGCATAGAGAACATACCTTCTAAGGAAAAAATGCTCAAGGGCACATTTCAGGATAGTTAATTCTTTTATGAATGTTACTAAACTATTGCTTTGCACATGATCAATATGTCTGAAAGACACTGGCAGAAGAATGACACAAAAATCGGTTTGCATAAGAAAATGTGCAGAAGAAAATTGTATATTAGCATGCAAGATGCACATGTATAAACGCTTTTTATTCTCACCGGAGCAGAACATTAGTCTCGGGGTTGTTGTGAAGTACATGCATTGCTATACATCGGTTATATTTTTAGTCATATACAAGTCAGCTTTCTGATAGTTTGACAAGAGTCTTATTGGGACAATAATGAATTATGCAAGAAAGTAAGATCATTGCTGGGTACCAAAATGTGGACCACTAAGGTGTCTAAACTGCTCGGAATGCATCAGACAACTAATAAGATTCCCACATTCCGAATATAAAGGAATAAATTAGCTGGGAAAAATCTGATTTGAGATTCTGTGTCCCTTGTCAGAGCTAAGTAGTTAAACCTAACTAGTTTAGACTTTTCTGGCAACTATTTCATTAGTCCTAGGATCTAGTTTCCTCTGCCTGCGGCCTCAACCACAGGAGAAAAAAGGCAGAATCTAATCAAAAACAAATACCAGAATCATCTTGAACTACAGCTGTAAAGATGTAAAGAGAATAACATACAAAATACAAATGTGCTTAGTTTATAGCATTTAATTTGAAAGTCTTATCCAACACGGATAGTTTATATATATAGCTGCTACTGTTACAATTAAAGGCAACCATTCCTAAAACTACCAAGAATGTTTTCTATCCTATCTTTTGATATTCTGTGCAGTACATTAAGCCCCTGTATCCCTGCATCAGATTTATAACATTCCAGTGAAATGTCACATATTTGAACCTCTAATCATCAAACATCTAATGTCCAAATTAAATATATAAAAAATATATTTTTTGCAGTGGAGCATGCCCCCATGTGCCCCCACAACCCCTAGTAATTATATGTACCAACTTCAAAGTCACACTACAGTTGGGAAAAGACTGATTTCCTAAACCTTGCTGTTGTGTGATCTCACTCAAAAAAGCCAGGACAGCTGGATCAGCTGATTTTCCACTGACAGTACAGCTTTTCACTATTCACATCAACAAAATCGATGCACCCCCCCTGCATCATACTAAGTGTCTTATATTTGCTCTCATTTGTTATAGGTTCATAGATTAGTACTAGGCTAACCGCCCTTGCAAGCCATTTATCCCTTGTGAGACTCAAACCCTGTGCACCTTGTGTTTGCAAGGCAAACACCATAACCATTAGGCCACCCTCCCAACATATGTCTCAGAATGTCCTGATGGAGGATACCTTGTAGAAAAATATTTTTACCGTGTTCATAGCATTACATATTACATGAGGAAGGCAACATCTTTCCCATTACCATGTCTATCTTGTCCCTCTACATCACCTATAGTGGGAACCTGTGGGTGTGTTCATGTTTTCTTGTGTGCATTCGTGTGTGTGTGTGTGTGTGTGTGTGTGTGTGTGTGTGTGTGTGTGTGTGTGTGTGTGCGTGTGTGTGTATTTGTCTGTGTGGGTGACTATCTTTGAGTGTTTTTTTTTTCGGGACAAAGTAGGGATGGGAAGAGTGCCATTTGTTCTGTATCATGTACTTCCTTTAATTCCTTTTGTGGCAGTCTCCTTAAAAATCTTTTCATATATACATATATATATATATATATATATATATATATATATATATACATAGCTCCCCTTTACAATCCTGAAATACTGAAAGCTCAAATTTCAGTATCTCGGGACTGTAAAGACGAAAATGTAAAATCTCGTAAGTGCATAAGCGCGAATTCCAATAGCTCGAATCAGCACTTATGCAGTGTACCAATGGGACGGGAAGTGTTTGGCTGGGATGCTTTATGGAAATGAAGGTAAGTGAGAGTATGTGAGTTTAATTGTAAGTTGTGCATGTGGGTTAGGGTAGGAAGGTTGTGTTTGTGTATGTGTGATGTCTGTGTGTGTGTGTGTGTGTGTGTGTGTGTGTGTGTGTGTGTGTGTGTGTGTGTGTGTGTGCGCGCACGCACACGCATGTGTATGTGTGCGAGGGAGTGTGGAATGTCTGCGTGTGAGTGATGCATTTTTTAACTATTAGTGCGATCTCGGAGTTGGTATATATAAGTAGGGGGTGGGGGTGCAGCGTAGATGTAGTGTAGGATTGTTTAGTTTGTGTGCTGTGGGTTGAATTGTGTGCGTGTTGTGTGGTGTATGGTTTGTGAATGTTTGGGATTTCAGTTTTTCGTGTTTGTGTGTTTTGGGATTGTGAGCTGTTCAACTTTTTAGTTTCAAGATACTGAAATTCGAGCTTTCAGTATCTCGAGATTATATATATATTCAATAGCCAAAATAAATTCCTACCTTAGATATCAACTAAGAAGTTTGATTCAGAATGTACAGAAGGTCAGAATGTTACAAACACACTTCCTGTTGCAAATTTGACCTTTCTCGACATCCGAAGACTGCAGTCCAACACTGCACATCACATGATGTGACAATTTTTGCAGGGAGACAAGCACCCCCATACCTCCTGAAAATTATATATTCCAACTCTGAGATTGCACTACAGTGGGGAAAAGGCTAAATTTCCTGATCCTCATTGTACTGCAATCTCTAGTTATAAGATCAACCTCATATGTGCGAATGCACTGTGCATTTGCTGAACCAGGACTCGCACAAATGAAGGTTCGGCAACACAGGATTCAGCCAACTGTACTTCGACATCCCATGGTCGCTGAACTCAAAATCATGGTTGTAACCCTATATATATATATATATATATATATATATATATATATATATATATAAATGAGCTGTAAATGTAGTTGCTACTGTTCAAGCCCAGATTTGCAACTCTTCTATCAGATAGTGAAGCTGGTCATTTGTGAATGATAGCACACACTCATAAAGACTGTCTTTACAATATGTACATCTAGATATAAGGGTTTTTATTTGTCCCATAATGAGATTGTTGCATATAGAGTATATGGTGTCTTACTAACTGCTTTGTTTTCTTCAAGTTTTAAATATTTTAGATGGCACTGCTCCTCCTTTATTCAAACTGCATATATACTGTAGCACATCCATCCATGTATCCATCTGTCTGTCTGTCCATCCATCCATCCATCCATCCATCCATCACCCCCTTTTCCCATTTTGCACATGGGGTCAAGGTGTCACATCAATAGGACCATCATCTACAGCCGATGTTTTACACTGCCAGGAGACTAGTCCTGCCATTATAAAAAGGCCATAGCATAGCATTTCGCAAATGCTAAGCTACTGTGTAAAGAAACTATAGAAACAGGTTCAGGCAGGAAAGAAATATATGTTTGTTAATATGTGGCATTCCTTAATTAAAGAAATGTAAAGATACTTTGTGGTATGAAAAAGTTTAACTTTTTCTAAACATTTTAGTGGAGTTATGCGTTAACAACCAGCATCTTGATACTGTAAATTACACTGCACTAAACTAATTTCTCATTTTTTCAGATTCTTTCCAGAGGTGACTTCTAGGCAAAATGTCAGTTTTAACAATCGTTTTCTACCTACAGCATGTATTTCCAATCTATTTTTATTTTGTTTCTAGGCTACTCTCTGAATAGTACTTGAACTTTATTGTTACATTTATATTTATATTTGCAGTTTTAAGGGTCCAAGAAGGACAACTTCACTAAACCAGTTAACAAACAAATCTGTTCAATTTAGATTATCCCCCCCCCCCATATAAAGTAAGATTATTTCTGTTCAGGGCTATTTCTACCTCTAGTCATCTTGAGGCCGTTTAGTTTCCATTCTCACTGATCCATTCATTCTCCGTTTCTTGGCATCTAAGGAGGATGATGTGAGAGACAGAGGTACAGATCATCTTTCAGGAGAGAATAAGGAATTTTTCACCTTTGCACATAATCTCTCCTTCTTCTGTTGACTATGACAGGCATAGTGCATTGTCTGCTGTGCTAGGATCCCATAAAGGTATGTGCTTCTGCACACCTGCTATGTCTAGCCTGCGGTCACACCCA
The DNA here is from genome assembly GCF_019279795.1 of Protopterus annectens. Classification (NCBI taxonomy): domain Eukaryota; kingdom Metazoa; phylum Chordata; order Ceratodontiformes; family Protopteridae; genus Protopterus; species Protopterus annectens. The sequence goes on from NC_056725.1 coordinate 414,424,142, forward strand.
TGAACCATCTTCTTAAAGAAAGTTCCCACAGATTGACCCACTTGGCCACTTTTACAGCACAGTGTTTACCAATCCCTCCCACTAGGATGGATGAGTAGATAACAGTTATTCATTCTCAGTTCTCCCAGGCTAACTCCTCCACTGTTTTGGCCACTAATCAAACCACGATCACTTGAAGCACAATCAGGGATCCATCCCCTACGCCATGTAGTCGGCA